>NC_069502.1:429674869-429707369 GCF_027579735.1 Bombina bombina | reverse complement strand
TGGATCCTTGGGCGCTAGAAATAGTCTCCCAAGGTTATTCTCTGGAGTTCAAGGGGCTTCCTCCAAGGGGAGGTTCCACAGGTCTCAGTTGTCTTCAGACCACATAAGAAGACAGGCATTCTTACATTGGGTAGAAGACCTGCTAAAAATGGGAGTGATTCATCCTGTTCCATTAGGAGAACAAGGGATGGGGTTCTACTCCAATCTGTTCATAGTTCCCAAAAAAGAGGGAACGTTCAGACCAATCTTAGATCTCAAGATCTTGAACAAGTTTCTCAAGGTTCCATCGTTCAAGATGGAAACCATTCGAACACTTCTTCCTTCCATCCAGGAAGGTCAATTCATGACCAAGGTGGATTTCAAGGATGCGTATCTACATATTCCTATCCACAAGGAACATCATCGGTTCCTAAGGTTTGCATTCCTGGACAAGCATTTCCAGTTCGTGGCGTTTTCTTTCGGATTAGCCACTGCTCCTAGGATTTTCTCATAGGTACTAGGGTCCCTTCTGGCGGTGCTAAGACCAAGGGGCATTGCTGTAGTACCTTACTTGGACGACATTCTGATTCGAGCGTCGTCCCTTCCTCAAGTAAAGGCTCACACGGACATTGTCCTGGCCTTTCTCCGATCTCACGGATGGAAAGTGAACGTGGAAAAGAGTTCTCTATCTCCGTCAACGAGGGTTCCCTTCTTGGGAACTATAATAGACTCCTTAGAAATGAGGATTTTTCTGACAGAAGCCAGAAAAACAAAACTTCTAGACTCTTGTCGGATACTTCATTCCGTTCCTCTTCCTTCCATAGCGCAGTGCATGGAAGTGATAGGTTTGATGGTAGCGGCAATGGACATAGTTCCTTTTGTGCGCATTCATCTAAGACCATTACAACTGTTCATGCTCAGTCAGTGGAATGGGGACTATTCGGACTTGTCTCCGAAGATACAAGTAAATCAGAGGACCAGAGACTCATTCCGTTGGTGGCTGTCCCTGGACAACCTGTCACAAGGGATGACCTTCCGCAGACCAGAGTGGGTCATTGTCACGACCGACGCCAGTCTGATGGGCTGGGGCGCGGTCTGGGGATCCCTGAAAGCTCAGGGTCTTTGGTCTCGGGTAGAATCTCTTCTACCGATAAATATTCTGGAACTGAGAGCGATATTCAATGCTCTCAAAGCTTGGCCTCAGCTAGCGAGGGCCAAGTTCATACATCAACCATCAGGGGGGAACAAGGAGTTCCCTAGCGATGGAAGAAGTGACCAAAATCATTCTATGGGCGGAGTCTCACTCCTGCCACCTGTCTGCTATCCACATCCCAGGAGTGGAAAATTGGGAAGCGGATTTTCTGAGTCGTCAGACATTGCATCCGGGGGAGTGGGAACTCCATCCGGAAATCTTTGCCCAAGTCACTCAACCGTGGGGCATTCCAGACATGGATCTGATGACCTCTCGTCAGAACTTCAGAGTTCCTTACTACGGGTACAGATCCAGGGATCCCAAGGCGGCTCTAGTGGATGCACTAGTAGCACCTTGGACCTTCAAACTAGCTTATGTGTTCCCGCCGTTTCCTCTCATCCCCAGGCTGGTAGCCAGGATCAATCAGGAGAGGGCGTCGGTGATTTTGATAGCTCCTGCGTGGCCACGCAGGACTTGGTATGCAGATCTGGTGAATATGTCATCGGCTCCACCATGGAAGCTACCTTTGAGACGAGACCTTCTTGTTCTAGGTCCGTTCGACCCACTCCAGCTGACTGCTTGGAGATTGAACGCTTGATCTTATCAAAGCGAGGGTTCTCAGATTCTGTTATTAATACTCTTGTTCAGGCCTGAAAGCCTGTAACCAGAAAAATTACCACATAATTTGGTATATCTGTTGGTGTGAATCTGCAGGATTCCCTTGGGACAAGGTTAAGATTCCTAAGAGTCTATCCTTCCTTCGAGAAGGATTGGAAAAAGGATTATCTGCAAGTTCCTTGATGGGACAGATTTCTGCCTTGTCTGTGTTACTTCACAAAAAGCTGGCAGCTGTGCCAGATGTTCTAGCCTTTGTTCAGGCTCTGGTTAGAATCAAGCCTGTTTACAAAATTTTGACTCCTCCTTGGAGTCTCAACCTAGTTCTTTCAGTTCTTCAGGGGGTTCCGTTTGAACCCTTACATTCCGTTGATATTAAGTTATTATCTTGGAAAGTTTTGTTTTTGGTTGCAATTTCTTCTGCTAGAAGAGTTTCAGAATTATCTGCTCTGCAGTGTTCTTCTCCTTATCTGGTGTTCCATGCAGATAAGGTGGTTTTGCGTACTAAACCTGGTTTTCTTCCAAAAGTTGTTTCTAACAAAAACATTAACCAGGAGATAGTTGTGCCTTCTTTGTGTCCTAATCCAGTTTCAAAGAAGGAACGTTTGTTGCACAACTTGGATGTAGTTCGTGCTCTCAAATTTTACTTAGCAGCTACTAAGGATTTCAGACAAACTTCGTCTTTGTTTGTTGTTTATTCTGGTAAACGGAGAGGTCAAAAAAGCAACTTCTACCTCTCTCTCCTTCTGGATTAAAAGCATTATCCGATTGGCTTATGAGACTGCCGGACGGCAGCCTCCTGAAAGAATCACAGCTCACTCCACTAGGGCTGTGGCTTCCACATGGGCCTTCAAGAACGAGGCTTCTGTTGATCAGATATGTAAGGCAGCGACTTGGTCTTCACTGCACACTTTTTCTAAATTTTACAAATTTGATACTTTTGCTTCTTCTGAGGCTATTTTTTGGGAGAAAGGTTTTGCAAGCCGTGGTGCCTTCCATTTAGGTGACCTGATTTGCTCCCTCCCTTCATCCGTGTCCTATAGCTTTGGTATTGGTTCCCACAAGTAAGGATGACGCCGTGGACCGGACACACCTATGTTGGAGAAAACAGAATTTATGTTTACCTGATAAATTGCTTTCCCCAACGGTGTGTCCGGCCCACGGCCCGCCCTGGTTTTTTTAATCAGGTCTGATAATTTATTTTCTTTAACTACAGTCACCACGGTAACATATGGTTTCTCCTATGCAAATATTCCTCCTTAACGTCGGTCGAATGACTGGGGTAGGCGGAGCCTAGGAGGGATCATGTGACCAGCTTTGCTGGGCTCTTTGCCATTTCCTGTTGGGGAAGAGAATATCCCACAAGTAAGGATGACGCCGTGGACCGGACACACCGTTGGAGAAAGCAATTTATCAGGTAAACATAAATTCTGTTATATATATATATATATATATATATATATATATATAGTGTGTGTATGTGTGTATATATATATATATATATATATATATATATATATATATATATATATATATATAGTGTGTGTGTGTATATATATATATATATATATATATATATATATATATATATATATATATATATATATATATATATATACACACACTGTTTTATGCCCTACCAAGTCCAAGAGTGGCTATAGACTCAACTAACTTACCGATCGAGTATTGGCATCTTACTATGGTCCAAGAGTGGCCTTCTATTTTCAGAGGAGGTTTATATAATTATAAAAATGAGGCTACAGCTATCTTTGTCTATTTTATTTTGAATTTGTATGTACCTGAGACTGTACACTATTTTGTCATTGTGAAGATCTATCTCAATGTCTGTACTACTTAAGTTTTGGCAAATCTGCATGTACTGTATATGTTTTTTAAAAAAAAAAGCAAAAAAAAAAAAAGCGTGGAACAGTGGAATGGGGACTATACAGACTTGTCTCCAGTGATTCAAGTAGATCAGAAGACCAGAGACTCACTCCGTTGGTGGCTAACCCAGGACCACCTGTCCCAGGGAATGAGCTTCCACAGACCAGAGTGGGTCATCGTCACGACCGACGCCAGTCTAGTGGGCTGGGGCGCGGTCTGGGACTCCCTGAAAGCTCAGGGGCTATGGTCTCGGGAAGAGTCTCTTCTCCCGATAAACATTCTGGAACTGAGAGCGATATTCAATGCTCTCAGGGCTTGGCCTCAACTAGCAAAGGCCAGATTCATAAGATTCCAATCAGACAACATGACGACTGTTGCTTACATCAATCATCAGGGGGGAACAAGGAGTTCCCTGGCGATGAGAGAAGTGACCAAAATCATAAAATGGGCGGAGGATCACTCCTGCCACCTATCTGCGATCCACATCCCAGGAGTGGGGAACTGGGAGGCGGATTATCTGAGTCGTCAGATATTCCATCCGGGGGAGTGGGACTCCACCCGGAGATCTTTGCCCAGTTGACTCAATTATGGGGCATTCCAGACATGGATCTGATGGCGTCTCGTCAGAACTGCAAGGTTCCTTGCTACGGGTCCAGATCCAGGGATCCCAAGGAGACTCTAGTGGATGCATTAGTAGCGCCTTGGACATTCAACCTAGCTTATGTGTTTCCACCGTTTCCTCTCATTCCCAGGCTGGTAGCCAGGATCAAGCAGGAGAGGGCCTCAGTGATCTTGATAGCTCCTGCGTGGCCACGCAGGACTTGGTATGCAGACCTGGTGAATATGTCATCGGCTCCACCATGGAAGCTACCTTTGAGACAGGATCTTCTAGTACAAGGTCCATTCGAACATCCAAATCTAGTTTACCTTCAGCTAACGGCTTGGAAATTGAACGCTTGATTTTATCTAAGCATGGGTTTTCGGATTCTGTAATAGATACTCTGATACAAGCCAGAAAACCTGTAACTAGGAAGATTTACCATAAGATATGGAAAAGATATATCTGTTGGTGTGAATCCAAGGGATTCTCATGGAGTAAGATCAAAATTCCTAGGATCCTTTCCTTTCTCCAAGAAGGTTTGGATAAGGGATTATCAGCGAGTTCTCTAAAGGTACAGATTTCTGCTTTATCTGTCTTATTACACAAACGACTGGCAGCTGTGCCTGATGTTCAAGCTTTTGTTCAGGCTTTGGTCAGGATCAAGCCTGTTTACAGGCCTTTGACTCCTCCCTGGAGTCTGAATTTAGTTCTTTCAGTTCTTCAAGGGGTTCCGTTTGAACCTCTACATTCCATAGATATCAAGATGTTATCTTGGAAAGTTCTGTTTTTGGTTGCTATTTCTTCTGCTAGAAGAGTTTCTGAGTTATCTGCTTTGCAGTGTAATCCGCCCTATCTGGTGTTCCATTCAGATAAGGTTGTTTTGCGTACTAAACCTGGTTCCTTCCAAAGGTTGTTTCCAACAAGAATATTAACCAGGAAATAGTTGTGCCTTCTTTGTGTCCAAATCCAGTTTCAAAGAAGGAACGTTTGTTACACAATTTAGATGTAGTTCGTGCTTTAAAGTTCTATTTAGAAGCAACAAAGGATTTCAGACAAACTTCTTCTCTGTTTGTCGTTTATTCTGGCAAGAGGAGAGGTCAAAAAGCTACTGCTACCTCTCTTTCCTTTTGGCTGAAAAGCATCATCCGATTGGCTTACGAGACTGCCAGACGGCAGCCTCCTGAACGCATCACAGCTCACTCTACTAGGGCTGTGGCTTCCACATGGGCCTTCAAGAACGAGGCTTCTGTTGATCAGATATGTAAGGCAGCGACTTGGTCTTCCCTGCACACTTTTGCCAAATTCTACAATTTTGATACTTTTGCTTCTTCGGAGGCTATTTTTGGGAGAAAAGTTTTTCAAGCCGTGGTGCCTTCTGTTTAGGTGACCTGATTGGCTCCCTCCCTTCATCCGTGTCCTAAAGCTTTGGTATTGGTTCCCACAAGTTATGGATGACGCCGTGGACCGGACACACCAATGTTGGAGAAAACAGAATTTATGCTTACCTGATAAATTACTTTCTCCAACGGTGTGTCCGGTCCACGGCCCGCCCTGGTTTTTTAATCAGGTTTGATGAATTTCTTTCTTTAACTACAGTCACCACGGCACCCTATAGTTTCTCCTGTTTTTTTTTTTTTTTTCCTGTCCGTCGGTCAAATGACGGGTGGGCGGAGCCTAGGAGGGACTATATGGACAGCTTTTGCTGTGCTCTTTGCCATTTCCTGTTGGGGAAGAGAATATTCCCACAAGTTATGGATGACGCCGTGGACCGGACACACCGTTGGAGAAAGTAATTTATCAGGTAAGCATAAATTCTGTTTTCCAAAATATTTCATACTAAACAATTTTTTAAGGTATCTTTCAATAAAGAGGGAATCATGAAATCTATAGTTCAATTTCGATATTTCTGTCTCAAGCTAAATAAATCTTTGGTTAATTTCTAGAAAGAAAGAGGGTAAAAAACAACAACAAAAAAACTGGTTGAGAAGTCTTATTTGTATAGCTTACTCAGAATCAGGGTTGCAACCTCTGACTCGTATTACTGCTTACTCTACTCGTTCGGTGTCTGTCTTGTGCCTTCAAGAGAGGCCTCGATTGAACAGATCTATAAGGCTGCTACCTGGTAGTCTTTACATACTTTCGCAAAATGTTATCAGTTTGATGTTTTTGCCTTGGCTGAGGCATCATTTGGGAGAAAGGTTGTTTAAGCGGTAGTGCTCATTAACTAGGGACTGCATCACCTTTCTCTTGCAAGGTATATCCAGTCCACGGATTCATCCTTTACTTGTGGGATATTCTCATTCCCTACAGGAAGTAGCAAAGAGAGCACACAGCAAAGCTGTCCATATAGCTCCCCCTCTAGCTCCACCCCCCAGTCATTCTCTTTGCTGGCTCTAAGCACTAGGGTCTCTCTCGGGAGTGTAAAGTGAATGTGGTGTTAGAATTGTAGTTTTATTATCTTCAATCAAAAGTTTGTTATTTTAAATGGTACCGGTTTGTACTATTTACTCTCTAGCAGAGAAGTGATGAAGATTTCTGCTGAGAGGAAAATGATTTTAGCATGTTGTAACTAAAATCCACTGCTGTTCCCACACAGGACTGAGGAGTACCAGAAAACTTCAGTTGGGAGGGAACAGTTTGCAGGCTTGACTGCAATGAGGTATGTTCAGTCATTTATTTCTAGACATGACTGAGATAATGCTAGAAGACTGACAAGATCCCCATGTGGGGAGGGTAAGCTATGTTCTGAGACTTAGTATAGAATTGAATGCTTACATAATAGGGCTAATATACTGGTTGACACTTATTCAGGGCAATCGATTGTTTGGCTAAGGAAAAATCGTTTTGCAAGACACTTTGAAAGCCCTTTTGGGTTTTTTTCTGGGGTTATTACCACATGGCTGTTTTTTAGTCACTTAGGAGTGATTTACTAGGCCTCACAGCTCCGGAGTAGTGTGGGAGGGGCTTAATTGCCTCAGATGCACAGTTAGAATTGCAGAGAAGTTCATGCTGTTTCACATGGAGGGTCCTGCTGATGTTTGAGGGCCTAAAAGAAGCTATATTCCCCCAAATCTGATCCCTAAGGGAAGGTAGGGCCACAGCAAGGCTGTGGCAAGGTGCTGTAGTGATTTAACCAGGTGTTGGCTTTAGGCTGCTCTGGTTTGGGCATTAAGGGGTTAATCATTTTGAAACGGGGTGCAATCTTATTAAGGCTTTAGCTACATACTGTGAAAATTTCAGAAAGATTGCTGCATTTTTCACCGTTTTGTAAAATTGTGTGCTCTTTTTATCTCTTAAAGGTACAGTAACGTTTTTTTCAAATTGTGTTTTTTATTTGATTAAAGTGATTCCAAGCCTGTTTGTGTACTCTACTAGTATGTTAAACATGTCTGACACTAAGGAAAATCCTTGTTCAATGTGTTTAGAAGCCATGGTGGAACCCCCTCTCAGAATGTGTCCCACTTGTACTGATATGTCTATACACTTTAAAGATCATATTGTTGCACTTAAGAATGTGGCCCAAGATGATTCTCAGACTGAAGGTAACGAGGGTAGCCCGTCTGCCTCTCCCCAAGTGTCACAACCAGTTACGCCCGCGCAAGCGACGCCTAGTACCTCCTAGTGCGTCTAACCCTTTTACATTACAAGACTTAGCGGCAGTCATGGATAATTCTCTTACAGCCTTCTTATCTAAACTGCCCGTGTTACCTGCAAAGCATGATAGCTCCGTTTTAGGAACAGATTATGATCATTCTGACGCTTTGGTAGCCGTATCCGATATACCCTCACAACGCTCTGAAGTGGGAACGTGGGATTTGATGTCTGAGGGAGAAGTCTCTGATTCAGAAAGGGTTCCTCCCCAGACAGATTCAGATACATTGGCTTTTAAATTTAAACTAGAACACCTCCGTGTTTTACTTAGGAAGGTATTAGCTACTCTGGATGACTGTGACCCTTTGGTGATACCAGAGAAATTGTGTAAAATAGTCAAGTACCTAGAGGTCCCTGTTTACACGGATGCTTTTCTTTCATGTAATTAGCAAGAGTCCATGAGCTAGTGACGTATGGGATATACATTCCTACCAGGAGGGGCAAAGTTTCCCAAACCTCAAAATGCCTATAAATACACCCCTCACCACACCCACAAATCAGTTTTACAAACTTTGCCTCCTATGGAGGTGGTGAAGTAAGTTTGTGCTAGATTCTACGTTGATATGCGCTCCCCAACAGGTTGGAGCCCGGTTTTCCTCTCAGCGTGCAGTGAATGTCAGAGGGATGTGAGGAGAGTATTGCCTATTTGAATTCAATTATCGGTCGTAGAGATTCATCTCTTACCTCCCTTTTCAGATGGACGATATACTCTTATTTATATATATATATATATATATATATATATACCATTACCTCTACTCATTTTCGTTTCAGTACTGGTTTGGCTTTCTACAACATGTAGATGAGTGTCCTGGGGTAAGTAAGTCTTATTTTCTGTGACACTCTAAGCTATGGTTGGGCACTTTTTTTATAAAGTTCTAAATATATGTATTAAAACATTTATTTGCCTTGACTCAGGATGTTCAACTTTCCTTATTTCAGACAGTCAGTTTCATATTTGGGATAATGCATATGAATAAATCAATTTTTTCTTACCTTAAAATTTGACTTTTTCCCTGTGGGTTGTTAGGCTCGCGGGGGCTGAAAATGCTTCATTTTATTGCGTCATTCTTGGCGCGGACTTTTTTGGTGCAAAATTTTTTTTCTGTTTCCGGCGTCATACGTGTTGTCGGAAGTTGCGTCATTTTTGACGTTCTTTTGCGCCAAAAGTGTCGGCGTTCCAGATGTGGCGTAATTTTTGGCGCCAAAAGCATTTTGGTGCCAAATAAAGTGGGCGTCTTTTTTGACGCTTAAAAAATATGGGCGTCACTATTGTCTCCACATTATTTAAGTCTCATTTATTATTGCTTCTGGTTGCTAGAAGCTTGTTCACTGGCATTTTTTCCCATTCCTGAAACTGTCATTTAAGGAATTTGATCAATTTTGCTTTATATGTTGTTTTTTCTATTACATATTGCAAGATGTCCCACGTTGAAACTGAGTCAGAAGATACTTCTGGAAAATCGCTGCCTGGTGCTGGAGCTACCAAAGCTAAGTGTATCTGCTGTAAACTTATGGTATCTGTTCCTCCAGCTGTTGTTTGTACTGATTGTCATGACAAACTTGTTAATGCAGATAATATTTCCTTTAGTACTGTTACATTACCTGTTGCTGTTCCGTCAACATCTAATACTCAGAGTGTTCCTGATAACATAAGAGATTTTGTTTCTAAATTCATTAAGAAGGCTATGTCGGTTATTCCTCCTTCTAGTAAACGTAAAAAGTCTTTTAAAACTTCTCATTTTTCAGATGAATTTTTAAATGAACATCATCATTCTGATTCTGATAATGGTTCTTCTGGTTCAGCGGATTCTGTCTCAGAGGTTGATGCTGATAAATCTTCATATTTATTTAAAATGGAATTTATTCATTCTTTACTTAAAGAAGTCTTAATTGCGTTAGAAATAGAGGATTCTGGTCCTCTTGATACTAAATCTAAAAGTTTAGATAAGGTTTTTAAATCTCCTGTAGTTATTCCAGAAGTTTTTCCTGTCCCTGATGCTATTTCTGAAGTAATTTCCAGGGAATGGAATAATTTGGGTAATTCATTTACTCCTTCTAAACGTTTTAAGCAATTATATCCTGTGCCATCTGACAGATTAGAGTTTTGGGACAAAATCCCTAAGGTTGATGGGGCTGTCTCTACTCTTGCTAAGCGTACTACTATTCCTACGGCAGATGGTACTTCCTTTAAGGATCCTTTAGCTAGGAAAATTGAATCTTTTCTAAGAAAAGCTTACTTGTGTTCAGGTAATCTTCTTAGACCTGCTATATCTTTAGCGGATGTTGCTGCAGCTTCAACTTTTTGGTTAGAAGCTTTAGCGCAACAAGTAACAGATCATAATTCTCATAGCATTATTAATCTTCTTCAACATGCTAATAATTTTATTTGTGATGCCATCTTTGATATCATTAGAGTTGATGTCAGGTATATGTCTCTAGCTATTTTAGCTAGAAGAGCTTTATGGCTTAAAACTTGGAATGCTGATATGTCTTCTAAGTCTACTCTGCTTTCCCTTTCTTTCCAGGGTAATAAATTATTTGGTTCTCAGTTGGATTCTATTATCTCAACTGTTACCACAGGATAAAAAATCTAAAGGTAAATTTAGGTCTAATAATCGTTTTCGTTCCTTTCGTCACAACAAGGAACAGAAGCCTGATCCTTCATCCTCAGGAGCGGTATCAGTTTGGAAACCATCTCCAGTCTGGAATAAATCCAAGCCTTTTAGAAAACCAAAGCCAGCTCCTAAGTCCACATGAAGGTGCGGCCCTCATTCCAGCTCAGCTGGTAGGGGGCAGATTACGTTTTTTCAAAGAAATTTGGTTCAATTCCGTTCACAATCTTTGGATTCAGAACATTGTTTCAGAAGGGTACAGAATTGGCTTCAAGTTAAGGCCTCCTGCAAAGAGATTTTTTCTTTCCCGTGTCCCAGTAAACCCAGCGAAGGCTCAAGCATTTCTGAAATGTGTTTCAGATCTAGAGTTGGCTGGAGTAATTATGCCAGTTCCAGTTCTGGAACAGGGGCTGGGGTTTTATTCAAATCTCTTCATTGTACCAAAGAAGGAGAATTCCTTCAGACCAGTTCTGGATCTAAAAATATTGAATCGTTATGTAAGGATACCAACATTCAAAATGGTAACTGTAAGGACTATCCTGCCTTTTGTTCAGCAAGGGCATTATATGTCTACAATAGATTTACAGGATGCATATCTGCATATTCCGATTCATCCAGATCACTATCAGTTTCTGAGATTCTCTTTCCTAGACAAGCATTACCAGTTTGTGGCTCTACCGTTTGGCCTAGCAACAGCTCCAAGAATTTTTACAAAGGTTCTCGGTGCCCTTCTGTCTGTAATCAGAGAACAGGGTATTGTGGTATTTCCTTATTTGGACGATATCTTGGTACTTGCTCAGTCTTCACATTTAGCAGAATCTCATACGAATCGACTTGTGTTGTTTCTTCAAGATCATGGTTGGAGGATCAATTTACCAAAAAGTTAATTGATTCCTCAGACAAGGGTAACCTTTTTAGGTTTCCAGATAGATTCAGTGTCCATGACTCTGTCTTTGACAGACAAGAGACGTCTAAAATTGATATCAGCTTGTCGAAGCCTTCAGTCACAATCATTCCCTTCGGTAGCCTTATGCATGGAAATTCTAGGTCTTATGACTGCTGCATCGGACGCGATCCCCTTTGCTCGTTTTCACATGCGACCTCTTCCAGCTCTGTATGCTGAACCAATGGTGCAGGGATTACACAAAGATATCTCAATTAATATCTTTAAAACCGATTGTACGACACTCTCTGACGTGGTGGACAGATCACCATCGTTTAGTTCAGGGGGCTTCTTTTGTTCTTCCGACCTGGACTGTAATTTCAACAGATGCAAGTCTTACAGGTTGGGGAGCTGTGTGGGGGTCTCTGACAGCACAAGGGGTTTGGGAATCTCAGGAGGTGAGATTACCGATCAATATTTTGGAACTCCGTGCAATTTTCAGAGCTCTTCAGTCATGGCCTCTTCTAAAGAGAGAATCGTTCATTTGTTTTCAGACAGACAATGTCACAACTGTGGCATACATCAATCATCAAGGAGGGACTCACAGTCCTCTGGCTATGAAAGAAGTATCTCGAATTCTGGTATGGGCGGAATCCAGCTCCTGTCTAGTTTCTGCGGTTCATATCCCAGGTATAGACAATTGGGAAGCGGATTATCTCAGTCGCCAAACGTTACATCCGAGCGAATGGTCTCTTCACCCAGAGGTATTTCTTCAGATTGTTCAAATGTGGGGACTTCCAGAAATAGATCTGATGGCCTCTCATTTAAACAAACTTCCCAGGTATCTGTCCAGATCCAGGGATCCTCAAGCGGAAGCAGTGGATGCATTGTCACTTCCTTGGAAGTATCATCCTGCCTATATCTTTCCGCCTCTAGTTCTTCTTCCAAGAGTAATCTCCAAGATTCTGAAGGAATGCTCGTTCTGCTGGTAGCTCCAGCATGGCCTCACAGGTTTTGGTATGCGGATCTTGTCCGGATGGCCTCTTGCCAACCGTGGACTCTTCCGTTAAGACCAGACCTTCTGTCGCAAGGTCCTTTTTTCCATCAGGATCTCAAATCCTTAAATTTAAAGGTATGGAGATTGAACGCTTGATTCTTAGTCAAAGAGGTTTCTCTGACTCTGTGATTAATACTATGTTACAGGCTCGTAAATCTGTATCTAGGGAGATATATTATAGAGTCTGGAAGACTTATATTTCTTGGTGTCTTTCTCATCATTTTTCCTGGCATTCTTTTAGAATTCCGAGAATTTTACAGTTCCTTCAGGATGGTTTAGATAAGGGTTTGTCCGCAAGTTCCTTGAAAGGACAAATCTCTGCTCTTTCTGTTCTTTTTCACAGAAAGATTGCTAATCTTCCTGATATTCATTGTTTTGTACAAGCTTTGGTTCGTATAAAGCCTGTCATTTAAGTCAATTTCTCCTCCTTGGAGTTTGAATTTGGTTCTGGGGGCTCTTCAAGCTCCACCGTTTGAACCTATGCATTCATTGGACATTAAATTACTTTCTTGGAAAGTTTTGTTCCTTTTGGCCATCTCTTCTGCCAGAAGAGTTTCTGAATTATCTGCTCTTTCTTGTGAGTCTCCTTTTCTGATTTTTCACCAGGATAAGGCGGTGTTGCGAACTTCTTTTAAATTTTTGCCTAAGGTTGTGAATTCTAACAACATTAGTAGAGAAATTGTGGTTCCTTCATTATGTCCTAATCCTAAGAATTCTAAGGAGAAATCATTGCATTCTTTGGATGTAGTTAGAGCTCTGAAATATTATGTTGAAGCTACTAAGAATTTCCGAAAGACTTCTAGTCTATTTGTTATCTTTTCCGGTTCTAGGAAAGGTCAGAAGGCCTCTGCCATTTCTTTGGCATCTTGGTTGAAATCTTTAATTCATCATGCTTATGTCGAGTCGGGTAAAACTCCGCCTCAAATGATTACAGCTCATTCTACTAGGTCAGTCTCTACTTCCTGGGCGTTTAGGAATGAAGCTTCGGTTGATCAGATTTGCAAAGCAGCAACTTGGTCTTCTTTGCATACTTTTACTAAATTCTACCATTTTGATGTGTTTTCTTCTTCTGAAGCTGTTTTTGGTAGAAAAGTACTTCAGGCAGCTGTTTCAGTTTGAATCTTCTGCTTATATTTTCAGTTTTTTTCTTTATAAGATTTAAACTTTATTTTGGGTGTGGATTTTTTTCAGCGGAATTGGCTGTTCTTTATTTTATCCCTCCCTCTCTAGTGACTCTTGCGTGGAAGATCCACATCTTGGGTAGTCATTATCCCATACGTCACTAGCTCATGGACTCTTGCTAATTACATGAAAGAAAACATAATTTATGTAAGAACTTACCTGATAAATTCATTTCTTTCATATTAGCAAGAGTCCATGAGGCCCACCCTTTTTCTTCTGTTATGTGTGATCAGTCCACGGGTCATCATTACTTCTGGGATATAACTCCTCCCCAACAGGAAATGCAAGAGGATTCACCCAGCAGAGCTGCATATAGCTCCTCCCCTCTACGTCAGTCCCAGTCATTCTCTTGCACCCAACGACTAGATAGGATGTGTGAGAGGACTATGGTGATTATACTTAGTTTTTATGACTTCAATCAAAAGTTTGTTATTTTACAATAGCACCGGAGCGTGTTATTACTTCTCTGGCAGAGTTTGAGGAAGAATCTGCCAGAGTTTTTTACTATGATTTTAACCGGAGTTGTTAAGATCATATTGCTGTTCTCGGCCATCTGAGGGAGGTAAAGGCTTCAGATCAGGGGACAGCGGGCAGATGAATCTGCATTGAGGTATGTAGCAGTTTTTATTTTCTGAATGGAATTGATGAGAAAATCCTGCCATACCGTTAAAATGACATGTATGTATACACTTCAGTATTCTGGGGATGGTATTTCACCGGAACTACTCTGTTAAAGGTCACTAATCCTTTTATCATGTTAAACGTTTTTACTGGAATGTAGAATCGTTTACATTGCTGAGGTACTGTGTGAATAAATATTTGGGCATTATTTTCCACTTGGCAGCCTTTTTTGCTTTTATTGTGACAGTTTCGTTTCTCTTCACTGCTGTGTGGGAGAGGGAGGGGCCGTTTTTGGCGCTCTTTGCTACGCATCAAAAAATTCCAGTCAGTTACTTTTATATTTCCTGCATGATCCGGTTCATCTCTGACAGATCTCAGGGGTCTTCAAACTTCTTTTAAGGGAGGTAAATTCTCTCAGCAGAGCTGTGAGAATTCTTATAGTGACTGTGAATAAAGACGTTGCTTTGTATTTTTTATGTCAAATTTAATTATTGTTATTTTACTAATGGGAACAAACCTTTGCTAAAAGTTGTGTTGTTTTAAAGTTTGATGCTATAACTGTTTTTCAGTTCATTATTTCAACTGTCATTTAATCGTTTAGTACCTCTTTGAGGCACAGTACGTTTTTGCTAAAAAAGATTATAACCAAGTTGTAAGTTTTTTTGCTAGTGTGTTAAACATGTCTGACTCAGAGGAAGATATCTGTGTCATTTGTTCCAATGCCAAGGTGGAGCCCAATAGAAATTTATGTACTAACTGTATTGATGCTACTTTAAATAAAAGTCAATCTGTACAATGTGAACAAATTTCACCAAACAGCGAGGGGAGAGTTATGCCGACTAACTCGCCTCACGCGGCAGTACCTGCATCTCCCGCCCGGGAGGTGCGTGATATTATGGCGCCTAGTACATCTGGGCGGCCATTACAGATAACATTACAAGATATGGCTACTGTTATGACTGAAGTTTTGTCTAAATTACCAGAACTAAGAGGCAAGCGTGATCACTCTGGGGTGAGAACAGAGTGCGCTGACAATGCTAGGGCCATGTCTGATACTGCGTCACAGCTCGCAGAGCATGAGGACGGAGAGCTTCATTCTGTGGGTGACGGTTCTGATCCAAACAGATTGGACTCAGATATTTCAAATTTTAAATTTAAATTGGAGAACCTCCGCGTATTACTAGGGGAGGTCTTAGCAGCTCTCAACGATTGTAACACCGTTGCAATACCAGAGAAACTGTGCAGGTTGGATAAATACTTTGCGGTACCGGCGAGTACTGAAGTTTTTCCTATACCTAAGAGACTAACTGAAATTGTTACTAAGGAGTGGGATAGACCCGGTGTGCCGTTCTCACCCCCTCCAATATTTAGAAAGATGTTTCCAATAGACGCCACCACTCGGGACTTATGGCAAACGGTTCCCAAGGTGGAGGGAGCAGTTTCTACTTTAGCTAAGCGTACCACTATCCCGGTGGAGGATAGCTGTGCTTTCTCAGATCCAATGGATAAAAAATTAGAGGGTTACCTTAAGAAAATGTTTGTTCAACAAGGTTTTATATTGCAACCCCTTGCATGTATCGCGCCGATTACGGCTGCGGCAGCATTTTGGATTGAGTCGCTGGAAGAGAACCTTAGTTCATCTACGCTAGACGACATTACGGACAGGCTTAGAGTCCTTAAACTAGCTAATTCTTTCATTTCGGAGGCCGTAGTACATTTAACCAAACTTACGGCTAAGAACTCAGGATTCGCCATACAGGCACGTAGGGCGCTGTGGCTAAAATCCTGGTCAGCAGATGTTACTTCTAAGTCCAAATTACTTAATATACCTTTCAAGGGGCAGTCTTTATTTGGGCCCGGTTTGAAAGAAATTATCGCTGACATTACAGGGGGTAAGGGCCACGCCCTACCCCAAGACAAAGCCAAAGCTAAGGCTAGACAGTCTAATTTTCGTCCCTTTCGGAATTTCAAAACAGGAGCAGCATCAACCTCCACTGCACCAAAACAGGAAGGAGCTGTTGCTCGTTACAGGCAAGGCTGGAAGCCTAACCAGGCCTGGAACAAGAGCAAGCAGGCCAGGAAACCTGCTGCTGCCCCAAAGACAGCATGAATCGAGAGCCCCCGATCCGGGACCGGATCTAGTGGGGGGCAGACTCTCTCTCTTCGCCCAGGCCTGGGCAAGAGATGTTCAGGATCCCTGAGCACTAGAGATCATATCTCAGGGATACCTTCTAGACTTCAAATTATCTCCCCCAAGAGGGAGATTTCATCTGTCAAGGTTGTCAACAAACCAGATAAAGAAAGAAGCGTTTCTACGCTGCGTACAAGATCTGTTATTAATGGGAGTGATCCATCCGGTTCCGCGGTCGGAACAAGGACAAGGGTTCTACTCAAACCTGTTTGTGGTTCCCAAAAAAGAGGGAACTTTCAGGCCTATCTTAGATTTAAAGATTCTAAACAAATTCCTAAGAGTTCCATCGTTCAAAATGGAAACTATTCGGACAATTTTACCCATGATCCAAGAGGGTCAGTACATGACCACTGTGGATTTAAAGGATGCTTACCTTCACATTCCGATCCACAAAGATCATCACCGGTATCTAAGGTTTGCCTTCTTAGACAGGCACTACCAGTTTGTAGCTCTTCCATTCGGATTGGCTACGGCTCCAAGAATCTTCACAAAGGTTCTGGGTGCCCTTCTGGCGGTACTAAGACCGCGAGGGATTTCGGTAGCTCCGTACCTAGACGACATTCTAATACAAGCTTCAAGCTTTCAAACTGCCAAGTCTCATACAGAGTTAGTTCTGGCATTTCTAAGGTCGCATGGATGGAAAGTGAACGAAAAGAAGAGTTCTCTCTTTCCTCTCACAAGAGTTCCATTCTTGGGGACTCTTATAGATTCTGTAGAAACGAAGATTTACCTGACAGAAGACAGGTTAACAAAGCTTCAAAATGCATGCCGTGTCCTTCATTCCATTCAACACCCGTCAGTAGCTCAATGCATGGAGGTGATCGGCTTAATGGTAGCGGCAATGGACATAGTACCTTTTGCACGCCTACATCTCAGACCGCTGCAATTATGCATGCTAAGTCAGTGGAATGGGGATTACTCAGATTTGTCCCCTACTCTGAATCTAAATCAAGAGACCAGAAATTCTCTTCTATGGTGGCTTTATCGGCCACACCTGTCCAGGGGGATGCCATTCAGCAGGCCAGACTGGACAATTGTAACAACAGACGCCAGCCTACTAGGTTGGGGCGCTGTCTGGAATTCTCTGAAGGCTCAGGGACTATGGAATCAGGAGGAGAGTCTCCTGCCAATAAACATTCTGGAATTGAGAGCGGTTCTCAATGCCCTTCTGACTTGGCCCCAGTTAACAACTCGGGGGTTCATCAGGTTTCAGTCGGACAACATCACGACTGTAGCTTACATCAACCATCAGGGAGGGACAAGAAGCTCCCTAGCAATGATGGAAGTATCAAAGATAATTCGCTGGGCAGAGTCTCACTCTTGCCACCTGTCAGCAATCCACATCCCGGGAGTGGAGAACTGGGAGGCGGATTTCTTGAGTCGCCAAACTTTTCATCCGGGGGAGTGGGAACTTCATCCGGAGGTTTTTGCCCAAATACTTCGACGTTGGGGCAAACCAGAGATAGATCTCATGGCGTCTCGCCAGAACGCCAAACTTCCTCGCTACGGGTCCAGATCCAGGGATCCGGAAGCAGTTCTGATAGATGCTTTGACAGCACCTTGGAACTTCGGGATGGCTTATGTGTTTCCACCCTTCCCGCTGCTTCCTCGATTGATTGCCAAAATCAAACAGGAGAGAGCATCAGTAATTCTAATAGCACCTGCATGGCCACGCAGGACTTGGTATGCAGATCTAGTGGACATGTCATCCTGTCCGCCTTGGTCTCTACCTCTAAGACAGGACCTTCTGATACAGGGTCCATTCAAACATCAAAATCTAACTTCTCTGAAGCTGACTGCTTGGAAATTGAACGCTTGATTTTATCAAAACGTGGTTTTTCTGAGTCGGTTATTGATACCCTGATTCAGGCTAGGAAGCCTGTTACCAGAAGGATTTACCATAAAATATGGCGGAAATACCTATACTGGTGCGAATCCAAAGGTTACTCCTGGAGTAAGGTTAGGATCGCTAGGATATTGTCTTTTCTACAAGAAGGCTTAGATAAGGGTTTATCAGCTAGCTCATTAAAGGGACAGATTTCAGCTCTGTCCATCTTGTTACACAGGCGTCTGTCAGAAGATCCAGACGTCCAGGCTTTTTGTCAGGCTCTAGCTAGGATCAAGCCTGTGTTTAAGGCTGTTGCTCCGCCATGGAGTTTAAACTTAGTTCTTAACGTTTTACAGGGTGTTCCGTTTGAACCCCTTCATTCCATTGATATAAAATTGTTATCTTGGAAAGTTCTGTTTTTAATGGCTATTTCCTCGGCTCGAAGAGTTTCTGAGTTATCAGCCTTACATTGTGATTCCCCTTATCTGATTTTTCACTCAGACAAGGTAGTTCTGCGTACTAAACCTGGGTTCTTACCTAAGGTAGTCACTAACAGGAACATCAATCAAGAGATTGTTGTTCCATCCCTGTGTCCAAATCCTTCTTCAAAGAAGGAACGTCTTCTACACAATCTGGATGTAGTTCGTGCCCTCAAGTTCTACTTGCAGGCAACTAAAGATTTTCGCCAAACTTCTTCCCTGTTTGTCGTTTATTCTGGACAGAGGAGAGGTCAAAAAGCTTCTGCTACCTCTCTCTCTTTTTGGCTTCGTAGCATAATACGTTTAGCCTATGAGACTGCTGGACAGCAGCCTCCTGAAAGAATTACAGCCCACTCCACTAGAGCTGTGGCTTCCACTTGGGCCTTTAAGAATGAGGCCTCTGTTGAACAGATTTGCAAGGCTGCAACTTGGTCTTCGCTTCATACTTTTTCCAAATTTTACAAATTTGATACTTTTGCTTCTTCGGAGGCTATTTTTGGGAGAAAGGTTCTTCAGGCAGTGGTTCCTTCTGTATAATGAGCCTGCCTATCCCTCCCGTCATCCGTGTACTTTTGCTTTGGTATTGGTATCCCAGAAGTAATGATGACCCGTGGACTGATCACACATAACAGAAGAAAACATAATTTATGCTTACCTGATAAATTCCTTTCTTCTGTTGTGTGATCAGTCCACGGCCCGCCCTGTTTTAAGGCAGGTAAATATTTTTTAAATTATACTCCAGTCACCACTTCACCCTTGGTTACTCCTTTCTCGTTGATTCTTGGTCGAATGACTGGGACTGACGTAGAGGGGAGGAGCTATATGCAGCTCTGCTGGGTGAATCCTCTTGCATTTCCTGTTGGGGAGGAGTTATATCCCAGAAGTAATGATGACCCGTGGACTGATCACACAACAGAAGAAAGGAATTTATCAGGTAAGCATAAATTATGTTTTTTGTGGTGGTTATGATTTTTTTGTATAAAGCACAATTCCAATTTCCTTATATTTATGCTTCGCACTTTTTTCTTATCACCCCACTTCTTGGCTATTCGTTAAACTGATTTGTGGGTGTGGTGAGGGGTGTATTTATAGGCATTTTGAGGTTTGGGAAACTTTGCCCCTCCTGGTAGGAATGTATATCCCATACGTCACTAGCTCATGGACTCTTGCTAATATGAAAGAAATTAATTTATCAGGTAAGTTCTTACATAAATTATGTTTCTCCGGTCCCTAAGAGGATTGCGGATATCGATACTAGGGAGTCGGATAGGCCAGGTGTCCCATTTGTCTCCCCTCCTGTTTTTAAGAAAATGTTCCCCATATCTGACCCCATGTGGGACTCGTGGCAGACGGTCCCTAAGGTGGAGGGAGCTGTTTCTACACTAGCTAAACGCACAACCATACCAATTGAAGACAGTTGTGCTTTAAAAGACCCTATGGATAAAAATTAGAGGGTTTACTTAAGAAAATGTTTGTTCAAAAGGTTTTCTTCTCCAACCTATTGCCTGCATTATTCCTGTAACTACTGCAGCTGCTTTCTGGTTTGAGGCGCTGGAAGACTCGCTCCAGACGGAGACCTCATATGAGAAAATTATGGATAGAATTAAGGCTCTAAAGCTAGCTAATTCTTTTATCACTGACGCCGCTTTCCAAATAGCTAAGTTAGCTTCGAAAAATTCAGGTTTCGCCATTTTGGCGCGCAGGGCACTATGGCTAAAGTCCTGGTCGGCCCATGTGTCGTCTAAATCCAAGCTTTTAAACATTCCTTTCAAAGGGAAGACCCTTTTCGGGCCTGAATTGAAAGAGATTATTTCAGATATCACGGGGGGAAAAGGCCATGCTCTCCCTCAGGACAAAGCCTTTAAAACAAAGAACAAGGCTAATTTTCGTTCCTTTCGCAATTTCAGGAACGGCCCTGCATCATCCTCTCCGGCTGCAAAGCAAGAGGGTAACGCTTCACAGCCCAAGGCAAACTGAAAACCTTACCAGGGCTGGAATAAGGGTAAACAGGCCAAAAAGCCTGCAGCTGCCACCAAGACAGCATGAAGGGGTAGCCCCCGATCCGGGACCGGATCTAGTAGGGGGCAGACTCTCTCTCTTCGCTCAGGCCTGGGCAAGAGATGTACACGATCTTTGAGCATTAGAGATTGTAGCCCAGGGATACTTTCTAGAATTCAAGGACTCTCCTCCAAGGGGAAGGTTCCACATTTCTCGTCTGTCTACAGATCAGACAAAGAAAGAGGCGTTTTTACGCTGTGTAGAAGACCTACATACAATGGGAGTGATCCACCCAGTTCCAATTGCGGAACAAGGGTTGGGTTTTTACTCGAACCTGTTTCTGGTTCCCAAGAAAGAAGGAACTTTCAGACCAATCCTGGATCTCAAAATTCTTAACAAATTCCTCAGAGTCCCATCATTCAAGATGGAGACCATTCGGACAATCTTACCAATGATCCAGGAGGGTCAATATATGACTACCGTGGATCTAAAGGATGCGTATCTGCACATTCCTATCCACAAAGATCATCACCAGTTTCTCAGGTTCGCCTTTCTGGACAAGCATTTTCAGTTTGTGGTTCTTCCTTTCGGGTTGGCCACTGCTCCCAGAATTTTCACAAAGGTGCTAGGGTCCCTCCTGGCGGTTCTAAGACCGCGGGGCATAGCAGTGGCGCCTTACCTAGACGACATCTTAATTCAGGCGTCAACTTTCCAAAGAATCAAGTCTCACACGGAGATTGTATTGGCCTTTCTGAGGTCTCACGGGTGGAAGGTGAACATCAAAAAGAGTTCTCTCTCCCCCCTCACAAGAGTTCCATTCCTAGGAACCCTGATAGACTCGGTAGAAATGAAAATATTTCTGACGGAGGTCAGAAAGCTAAAACTCTTAACTACTTGCCGAGCTCTTTATTCCATTCCTCGGCCATCTGTGGCTCAGTGCATGGAGACAATCGGACTAATGGTTGCGGCAATGGACATAGTCCCTTTTGCTCGGATACACCTCAGACCACTGCAACTATGCATGCTCAAACAGTGGAATGTGGATTATGCAGATTTGTCTCCTCAAATTCAGTTGGACCAGGAGACCAGAGATTCTCTTCTCTGGTGGTTGTCTCAGGATCACCTGTCTCAAGGAATATGTTTCCGCAGGCCAGAGTGGATCATCGTAACGACCGACGCCAGTCTGTTAGGCTGTGGTGAGGTCTGGGACTCCCTGAAAGCTCAGGGCTTATGGTCTCGGGAAGAAACTCTTCTCCCTATAAACATTCTGGAACTGAGGGCGATATTCAACGCTCTTCAGGCATGGCCTCAACTAGCGGCGGCCAAATTCATCAGATTTCAGTCGGACAACATCACGACTGTAGCTTACGTCAATCATCAGGGGGGAACAAAGAGTTCCTTAGCGATGACGGAAGTAACCAAAATAATCAGGTGGGCGGAGGATCACTTCTGCCATCTCTCAGCAATTCACATCCCAGGAGTAGACAACTGGGAGGCGGATTTTCTAAGTCGACAGACTTTTCACCCGGGGGAGTGGGAACTCCACCTGGAGGTATTTGCCCAGCTGACTCGGCTATGGGGCACCCCAGAATTGGATCTGATGGCATCCCGTCAGGACACCAAACTTCCTCTCTACAGGTCCAGGTCCCGGGATCCCAAGGCGGTATTGATAGATGCTCTAGCAGCGCCTTGGTCCTTCAATCTGGATTATGTTTTTCCACCAATTCCTCTCCTCCCGCATCTGGTTGCCAGAATCAAGCAGGAGAAGGCTTCAGTGATTCTGATAGCGCCTGCGTGGCCATGCAGGACTTGGTATGCAGACCTAGTGGACATGTCATCTGTCCCACCATGGTCACTGCCAATGAGGCAGGATCTTCTAATACAGGGTCCGTTCAAGCATCTAACTTTAGTTTCTCTACGTCTGACTGCTTGGAGATTGAACGCTTAATTCTATCAAAGCGTGGGTTCTCTGAGTCAGTTATAAATACTCTGATTCAGGCTAGAAAGCCTGTCACCAGGAAAATCTACCATAAGATATGGCGGAAATATCTTTGTTGGTGTGAATCCAAGGGTTACTCATGGAGTAAGATTAGGATTCCCAGGATATTGTCCTTTCTCCAAGAAGGACTGGAGAAAGGATTGTCAGCTAGTTCCTTAAAAGGACAAATATCTGCTTTGTCTATCCTGTTACACAAGCGTCTGGCAGAGGTACCAGACGTTCAAGCGTTTGCTCAGGCTTTAGTCAGAATCAAGCCTGTCTATAAACCTGTGGCTCCGCCATGGAGTTTGAATCTAGTTCTTTCAGTTCTTCAAGAGGTTCCGTTTGAACCTTTACATTCCATAGACATTAAGTTGTTATCTTGGAAAGTTTTGTTTTTGATAGCTATCTCTTCTACTCGAAGAGTTTCAGAATTATCTGCCTTACAGTGTGATTCACCTTACCTGGTGTTCCACGCAGATAAGGTAGTTTTGCGTACCAAGCCTGGTTTTCTTCCTAAAGTTGTTTCTAACAAGAATATTAACCAGGAAATAGTTGTTCGTTCTCTGTGTCCTAATCCATCTTCGAAGAAGGAACGTTTATTACACAATCTTGATGTAGTTCGTGCTTTAAAGTTCTATTTACAAGCAACTAAGGATTTCAGACAAACATCTTCCTTGTTTGTTATCTATTCTGGTAAGAGGAGAGGTCAGAAAGCGACTGCTACCTCTCTTTCCTTTTGGCTGAAAAGCATAATCCGTTTGGCCTATGAGACTGCTGGCCAGCAGCCTCCTGAAAGAATTACTGCTCATTCTACTAGAGCAGTGGCTTCCACATGGGCTTTCAAAAATGAGGCTTCTGTTGAACAGATTTGTAAGGCAGCGACTTGGTCTTCACTGCATACTTTTGCCAAATTTTAAAAATTCGATACTTTTGCTTCTTCGGAGGCTATTTTTGGGAGAAAGGTTTTGCAGTGGTGCCTTCCGTTTAAGGTACCTGTCTTGTTCCCTCCCTTCATCCGTGTCCTAAAGCTTTGGTATTGGTATCCCACAAGTAAAGGATGAATCCGTGGACTGGATACACCTTGCAAGAGAAAACAGAATTTATGCTTACCTGATAAATTACTTTGCTACAAATAAATACACAGAGCGCCTCCTAAAAGGCTAAGACACTAGTAGTGACAAGATTATTTAAATAAAAAATATATTGAAATTCTATAGGGGTATATGAAATATTTTATAAGCTACTTATAGCTAAAATATACAAACAAGATACAAAAGTGGATCCACTTAAAATTAACAATAAAATATGCATATATCTATATAAAAAAACAATACAATTGTGGTTAAAAACCACAACAATATACAATCTTAATCACAAAATAGTCTTGATAAAGGCCCAGTTCTTAGGGCCGAAACGCGTTGACATATATGGTAAGCTTCTTTTCAATTACTGACTAAGTTTGAATAGCAGTTTTGCACTATGTTATATTTGTTTTATTACAGGTATATCTTTGAATGAATTGATCCCTGAGACATAGGATCCATTTCTGTATTTTTTCATCGTTTACACACAGGAATAACTTTTTAGGAGCATCTCTTCACATCTTGTATTCACATACGGGTCACTTTATAAGTGTGTTATTCACTTTAACACATCCTAAATATTCATTTGGATTATTTTTTCACGTTTTTTCCTTTTTCTTTTTTCATTTTTGTGTACACACATTTTTGATTATTCACGCCCACTTCATCACATCATCTTTTCAGGATTTTTTGGATATTCACAATAATTTTTGAAATTTGATTTGAAAACCACTACGTTTTTCTTTTTTACACACTTCATCATTTCACCGTTTATCGAGGATAACTGTTTTAAAATAGAATCTTCATATTGGACATTCACTCTCTGGAAAGAATTTAAAGTTTGGGACCTACATATTTATGGACACCTACTCAGTAAATTGATGTTTCTCCAACATAGGTGTGTCCGGTCCACGGCGTCATCCTTACTTGTGGGATATTCTCTTCCCCAACAGGAAATGGCAAAGAGCCCAGCAAAGCTGGTCACATGATCCCTCCTAGGCTCCGCCTACCCCAGTCATTCTCTTTGCCGTTGTACAGGCAACATCTCCACGGAGATGGCTTAGAGTTTTTTAGTGTTTAACTGTAGTTTTTATTATTCAATCAAGAGTTTGTTATTTTAAAATAGTGCTGGTATGTACTATTTACTCAGAAACAGAAAAGAGATGAAGATTTCTGTTTGTATGAGGAAAATGATTTTAGCAACCGTCACTAAAATCCATGGCTGTTCCACACAGGACTGTTGAGAGGAATTAACTTCAGTTGGGGGAACAGTGAGCAGTCTCTTGCTGCTTGAGGTATGACACATTCTAACAAGACTTGGTAATGCTGGAAGCTGTCATTTTCCCTATGGGATCCGGTAAGCCATGTTTATTAAGATTGTAAATAAGGGCTTCACAAGGGCTTATTAAGACTGTAGACTTTTTCTGGGCTAAATCGATTCATTATTAACACATATTTAGCCTTGAGGAATCATTTAATCTGGGTATTTTGATAAGATTATATCGGCAGGCACTTTTTTAGACACCTTTCTCTTTAGGGGCTTTCCCAAATCATAGGCAGAGCCTCATTTTCGCGCCGGTGTTGCGCACTTGTTTTTGAGAGGCATGACATGCAGTCGCATGTGTGAGGAGCTCTGATACAAAGAAAAGACTTTCTGAATGCGTCATTTGGTATCGTATTCCCCTTTGGGCTTGGTTGGGTCTCAGCAAAGCAGATACCAGGGACTGTAAAGGGGTTAAAGTTAAAGACGGCTCCGGTTCCGTTATTTTAAGGGTTAATGCTTCCAAATTTGGTGTGCAATACTTTTAAGGCTTTAAGACACTGTGGTGAAATTTTGGTGAATTTTGAACAATTCCTTCATATTTTTTCACAATTGCAGTAATAAAGTGTGTTCAGTTTAAAATTTAAAGTGACAGTAACGGTTTTATTTTAAAACGTTTTTTGTACTTTGTTATCAAGTTTATGCCTGTTTAACATGTCTGAACTACCAGATAGACTGTGTTCTGAATGTGGGGAAGCCAGAGTTCCTTCTCATTTAAATAAATGTGATTTATGTGACAATGACAATGATGCCCAAGATGATTCCTCAAGTGAGGGGAGTAAGCATGGTACTGCATCATTCCCTCCTTCGTCTACACGAGTCTTGCCCACTCAGGAGGCCCCTAGTACATCTAGCGCGCCAATACTCCTTACTATGCAACAATTAACGGCTGTAATGGATAATTCTGTCAAAAACATTTTAGCCAAGATGCACACTTATCAGCGTAAGCGCGACTGCTCTGTTTTAGATACTGAAGAGCATGACGACGCTGATAATAATGGTTCTGAAGGGCCCCTAAACCAGTCTGATGGGGCCAGGGAGGTTTTGTCTGAGGGAGAAATTACTGATTCAGGGAACATTTCTCAACAAGCTGAACCTGATGTGATTACGTTTAAATTTAAGTTGGAACATCTCCGCATCCTGCTTAAGGAGGTATTATCCACTCTGGATGATTGTGACAAGTTGGTCATCCCAGAGAAACTATGTAAAATGGACAAGTTCCTAGAGGTCCCGGGGCTCCCAGAAGCTTTTCCTATACCCAAGCGGGTGGCGGACATTGTAAATAAAGAATGGGAAAGGCCCGGTATTCCTTTCGTCCCTCCCCCCATATTTAAAAAATTGTTTCCTATGGTCGACCCCAGAAAGGACTTATGGCAGACAGTCCCCAAGGTCGAGGGAGCGGTTTCCACTTTAAACAAACGCACCACTATACCCATAGAAGATAGTTGTGCTTTCAAAGATCCTATGGATAAAAAATTAGAAGGTTTACTTAAAAAGATGTTTGTTCAGCAGGGTTACCTTCTACAACCAATTTCATGCATTGTCCCTGTCGCTACAGCCGCGTGTTTCTGGTTTGATGAGCTGGTAAAGGCGGTCGATAGTGATTCTCCTCCTTATGAGGAGATTATGGACAGAATCAATGCTCTCAAATTGGCTAATTCTTTCACCCTAGACGCCACTTTGCAATTGGCTAGGCTAGCGGCTAAGAATTCTGGGTTTGCTATTGTGGCGCGCAGAGCGCTTTGGTTGAAATCTTGGTCAGCTGATGCGTCTTCCAAGAACAAGCTACTTAACATTCCTTTCAAGGGGAAAACGCTGTTTGGCCCTGACTTGAAAGAGATTATCTCTGATATCACTGGGGGTAAGGGCCACGCCCTTCCTCAGGATCGGCCTTTCAAGGCCAAAAATAAACCTAATTTTCGTCCCTTTCGTAGAAACGGACCAGCCCAAAGTGCTACGTCCTCTAAGCAAGAGGGTAATACTTCTCAAGCCAAGCCAGCTTGGAGACCAATGCAAGGCTGGAACAAGGGAAAGCAGGCCAAGAAACCTGCCACTGCTACCAAGACAGCATGAAATGTTGGCCCCCGATCCGGGACCGGATCTGGTGGGGGGCAGACTCTCTCTCTTCGCTCGGGCTTGGGCAAGAGATGTTCTGGATCCTTGGGCGCTAGAAATAGTATCCCAAGGTTATCTTCTGGAATTCAAGGGGCTTCCCCCAAGGGGGAGGTTCCACAGGTCTCAGTTGTCTTCAGACCACATAAAAAGACAGGCATTCTTACGTTGTGTAGAAGACCTGTTAAAAATGGGAGTGATTCATCCTGTTCCATTAGGAGAACAAGGGATGGGGTTCTACTCCAATCTGTTCATAGTTCCCAAAAAAGAGGGAACGTTCAGACCAATCTTAGATCTCAAGATCTTAAACAAGTTTCTCAAGGTTCCATCGTTCAAAATGGAAACCATTCGAACAATTCTTCCTTCCATCCAGGAAGGTCAATTCATGACCACGGTGGATTTAAAGGATGCGTATCTACATATTCCTATCCACAAGGAACATCATCGGTTCCTAAGGTTCGCATTCCTGGACAAGCATTACCAGTTCGTGGCGCTTCCTTTCGGATTAGCCACTGCTCCAAGGATTTTCACAAAGGTACTAGGGTCCCTTCTAGCTGTGCTAAGACCAAGGGGCATTGCTGTAGTACCTTACTTGGACGACATTCTGATTCAAGCGTCGTCCCTTCCTCAAGCAAAGGCTCACACGGACATCGTCCTGGCCTTTCTCAGATCTCACGGATGGAAAGTGAACGTGGAAAAGAGTTCTCTATCTCCGTCAACAAGGGTTCCCTTCTTGGGGACAATAATAGACTCCTTAGAAATGAGGATTTTTCTGACAGAGGCCAGAAAAACAAAACTTCTAGACTCTTGTCGGATACTTCATTCCGTTCCTCTTCCTTCCATAGCGCAGTGCATGGAAGTGATAGGTTTGATGGTAGCGGCAATGGACATAGTTCCTTTTGCGCGCATTCATCTAAGACCATTACAACTGTGCATGCTCAGTCAGTGGAATGGGGACTATACAAACTTGTCTCCGAGGATACAAGTAAATCAGAGGACCAGAGACTCACTCCGTTGGTGGCTGTCCCTGGACAACCTGTCACAAGGGATGACCTTCCGCAGACCAGAGTGGGTCATTGTCACGACCGACGCCAGTCTGATGGGCTGGGGCGCGGTCTGGGGATCCCTGAAAGCTCAGGGTCTTTGGTCTCGGGAAGAATCTCTTCTACCGATAAATATTCTGGAACTGAGAGCGATATTCAATGCTCTCAAGGCTTGGCCTCAGCTAGCGAGGGCCAAGTTCATACGGTTTCAATCAGACAACATGACAACTGTTGCGTACATCAACCATCAGGGGGGAACAAGGAGTTCCCTGGCGATGGAAGAAGTGACCAAAATCATTCTATGGGCGGAGTCTCACTCCTGCCACCTGTCTGCTATCCACATCCCAGGAGTGGAAAATTGGGAAGCGGATTTTCTGAGTCGTCAGACATTGCATCCGGGGGAGTGGGAACTCCATCCGGAAATCTTTGCCCAAGTCACTCAACTGTGGGGCATTCCAGACATGGATCTGATGGCCTCTCGTCAGAACTTCAAAGTTCCTTGCTACGGGTCCAGATCCAGGGATCCCAAGGCGGCTCTAGTGGATGCACTAGTAGCACCTTGGACCTTCAAACTAGCTTATGTATTCCCGCCGTTTCCTCTCATCCCCAGGCTGGTAGCCAGGATCAATCAGGAAAGGGCGTCGGTGATCTTGATAGCTCCTGCGTGGCCACGCAGGACTTGGTATGCAGATCTGGTGAATATGTCATCGGCTCCACCATGGAAGCTACCTTTGAGACGAGACCTTCTTGTTCAAGGTCCGTTCGAACATCCGAATCTGGTCTCACTCCAGCTGACTGCTTGGAGATTGAACGCTTGATCTTATCGAAGCGAGGGTTCTCAGATTCTGTTATCGATACTCTTGTTCAGGCCAGAAAGCCTGTAACTAGAAAGATTTACCACAAAATTTGGAAAAAATATATCTGTTGGTGTGAATCTAAAGGATTCCCTTGGGACAAGGTTAAGATTCCTAAGATTCTATCCTTCCTTCAAGAAGGATTGGAAAAAGGATTATCTGCAAGTTCCCTGAAGGGACAGATTTCTGCCTTGTCTGTGTTACTTCACAAAAAGCTGGCAGCTGTGCCAGATGTTCAAGCCTTTGTTCAGGCTCTGGTTAGAATCAAGCCTGTTTACAAACCTTTGGCTCCTCCTTGGAGTCTCAACTTAGTTCTTTCAGTTCTTCAGGGGGTTCCGTTTGAACCCTTACATTCCGTTGATATTAAGTTATTATCTTGGAAAGTTTTGTTTTTGGTTGCAATTTCTTCTGCTAGAAGAGTTTCAGAATTATCTGCTCTGCAGTGTTCTCCTCCTTATCTGGTGTTCCATGCAGATAAGGTGGTTTTACGTACTAAACCTGGTTTTCTTCCAAAAGTTGTTTCTAACAAAAACATTAACCAGGAGATTATCGTACCTTCTCTGTGTCCGAAACCAGTTTCGAAGAAGGAACGTTTGTTGCACAATTTGGATGTTGTTCGCGCTCTAAAATTCTATTTAGATGCTACAAAGGATTTTAGACAAACATCTTCCTTGTTTGTTGTTTATTCCGGTAAAAGGAGAGGTCAAAAAGCAACTTCTACCTCTCTCTCTTTTTGGATTAAAAGCATCATCAGATTGGCTTACGAGACTGCCGGACGGCAGCCTCCCGAAAGAATCACAGCTCATTCCACTAGGGCTGTGGCTTCCACATGGGCCTTCAAGAACGAGGCTTCTGTTGATCAGATATGTAGGGCAGCGACTTGGTCTTCACTGCACACTTTTACCAAATTTTACAAGTTTGATACTTTTGCTTCTTCTGAGGCTATTTTTGGGAGAAAGGTTTTGCAAGCCGTGGTGCCTTCCATCTAGGTGACCTGATTTGCTCCCTCCCATCATCCGTGTCCTAAAGCTTTGGTATTGGTTCCCACAAGTAAGGATGACGCCGTGGACCGGACACACCTATGTTGGAGAAAACAGAATTTATGTTTACCTGATAAATTACTTTCTCCAACGGTGTGTCCGGTCCACGGCCCGCCCTGGTTTTTTAATCAGGTCTGATAATTTATTTTCTTTAACTACAGTCACCACGGTATCATATGGTTTCTCCTATGCAAATATTCCTCCTTAACGTCGGTCGAATGACTGGGGTAGGCGGAGCCTAGGAGGGATCATGTGACCAGCTTTGCTGGGCTCTTTGCCATTTCCTGTTGGGGAAGAGAATATCCCACAAGTAAGGATGACGCCGTGGACCGGACACACCGTTGGAGAAAGTAATTTATCAGGTAAACATAAATTCTGTTTTTTATATTTATTTTTTATCCAACCATCAACAGCTGTTTTATTGTAATTTATTTTGTGATTAAGATTGTATATTGTTGTGGTTTTTAACCACAATTGTATTGTTTTTTATATAGATATATGCATATTTTATTGTTAATTTTAAGTGGATCCACTTTTGTATCTTGTTTGTATATTTTAGCTATAAGTAGCTTATAAAATATTTTATATACCCCTATAGAATTTCAATATATTTTTTATTTAAATAATCTTGTCACTACTAGTGTCTTAGCCTTTTAGGAGGCACTCTGTGTATTTATTTGTAGCACTACATTCACCTTTTTGGGGGTGCTGGTACCCACAATACTAGGAGCTACAGACACAAGGTTGAGCGCTGTCAGATTTTAACAGACTGATAAATTACTTTCTCTTGCGGTGTATCCAGTCCACGGCCCGCCCTGGCATATAAGTCAGGTAAAAATTTTTTTGTTTAAACTACAGTCACCACTGCACCCTATGGTTTTTCCTTTTTCTTCCTATCCTTTGGTCGAATGACTGGGGGGTGGAGCTAGAGGGGGAGCTATATGGACAGCTTTGCTGTGTGCTCTCTTTGCTACTTCCTGTAGGGAATGAGAATATCCCACAAGTAAAGGATGAATCCGTGGACTGGATACACCGCATGAGAAAGTAATTTATCACGTAAGCATAAATTCTGTTTTTCGTGGCCAAGACACTTCCGCTTTATATATAATTAACAATTCCAGATAATATGGCTGCCTATGGTGTGATAATTACAAGCCTGTATTGTGTCTTGACGCAATTAAAGGGACAGTCTAGTATAAATTAAACTTTCATTATTCAGATAGGACTTTTAATTTTAATCAACTTTCCAATTTACTTTTATCATCAAATTTCCTTTTTTCTCTTGGTATTCTTAGTTTAAACTAAACATAGGTAGGCTCATATGCTAATTTCTAAGCCTTTGAGGGCTGCCTCTTATCACATGCTTTTTAAATCTCTTTTCAACACAAAGAGACAGAAAGTACACGTGGGCCATATAGATAACACTGTGTTCAGGCACAGGGGGTTATTTAAGATTTAGCACATTACAATGCTAAATGCAAGACAATAGATAATAAACAGTCACAGTCATGTGATCAGGGGGCAGGAAGAAGGTTCCTAGATACAAGGTAATCACAGAGGTAAAAAGTGTATTAATAACTGTGTTGGTTGTGCAAAACTGGGGAATGCGTAATAACGGGATTATCTATCTTTTAAAACAATAACAATTCTATGGTAGACTGTCCCTTTAATGCATCTGGGGAAGTGCTGCTAGGTCACAACATACACGTGCTGCTTCTGTTGTAACACATGGTTAATTGTGGGTACCTGTACTGACTGTGTATTTGATACTACGCTTTAAATGTAATAGTTCTGTGTATCTTGCTTGTTTCTGCTCTCATGTTGTGACTGTGTATAGTACATTAGGGTATTGCACATTTAATCCTAATTAATACTCTCTTGATTTTTGCTTGTTTTCATACTGTATATGTAACAGATGATTCCTTTTAAATAGCAAATTCTTTATCGGGCTATAAACAAAACAAAGGAAGAACTAGAGATATATCATCATGTATTTACAAAGTAAAATTCATAGAAAATCAAAATGTATGTTGTAAGTTTGTGTTTGTGTTTTTTTTTTTTTTTAGTAAGCAACAAGCCAAGAAGGATACTAGTTTATATCCTGATGTATTGTGGTACATTAATAACACATGGTGTCTGTTGAACGTTTATATAAAATGTAAATCCCTGTTTTTTTTTTTTTTATGCTTGCCAAATTGTGAGGGGTCTAATAATTAAATTATGCAAATTGCTTGTATCACTCTGTTTCTGAAGAAACACATCCATCCGTCTGTCAAATTTGAACTACAGTT
>NC_069502.1:429649869-429669869 GCF_027579735.1 Bombina bombina | reverse complement strand
CTATGTCTGTTATTCCTCCTTCTAGTAAACATAAAAAGTCTTTTAAAACTTCTCTTTATCCAGATGAATTTTTAAATGAACATCATCATTCTGATTCTAATGATTCTTCTGGTTCAGAGGATTCTGTTTCAGAGGTTGATGCTGATAAATCTTCATATTTATTTAAAATGGAATTTATTCGTTCTTTACTTAAAGAAGTCCTAATTGCATTAGAAATTGAGGATTCTGGTCCTCTTGATACTAAATCTAAACGTTTAGACAAGGTCTTTAAATCTCCTGTAGTTATTCCAGAAGTTTTTCCTGTTCCTGGTGCTATTTCTGAAGTAATTTCCAGGGAATGGAATAATTTGGGTAATTCATTTACTCCTTCTAAACGTTTTAAGCAATTATATCCTGTGCCGTCTGACAGATTAGAGTTTTGGGACAAAATCCCTAAAGTTGATGGGGCTATCTCTACCCTTGCTAAACGTACTACTATTCCTACGGCAGATGGTACTTCCTTTAAGGATCCTTTAGATAGGAAAATTGAATCCTTTCTAAGAAAAGCTTATTTGTGTTCAGGTAATCTTCTTAGACCTGCTATATCTTTGGCGGATGTTGCTGCAGCTTCAACTTTTTGGTTGGAAACTTTAGCGCAACAAGTAACAGATCATGATTCTCATAACATTATTATTCTTCTTCAACATGCTAATAATTTTATCTGTGATGCCATTTTTGATATTATCAGAGTTGATGTCAGGTTTATGTCTCTAGCTATTTTAGCTAGAAGAGCTTTATGGCTTAAAACTTGGAATGCTGATATGTCTTCTAAATCGACTCTACTTTCCCTTTCTTTCCAGGGTAATAAATTATTTGGTTCTCAGTTGGATTCTATTATCTCAACTGTTACCGGTGGGAAAGGAACTTTTTTACCACAGGATAAAAAATCTAAGGGTAAAAACAGGGCTAATAATCGTTTTCGTTCCTTTCGTTTCAACAAAGAACAAAAGCCTGATCCTTCATCCTCAGGAGCAGTTTCAGTTTGGAAACCATCTCCAGTCTGGAATAAATCCAAGCCTTCTAGAAAAGCAAAGCCAGCTTCTAAGTCCACATGAAGGTGCGGCCCTCATTCCAGTTCAGCTGGTAGGGGGCAGATTACGTTTTTTCAAAGAAATTTGGATCAATTCTGTTCACAATCTTTGGATTCAGAACATTATTTCAGAAGGGTACAGAATTGGTTTCAAGATAAGACCTCCTGCAAAGAGATTTTTTCTTTCCCGTGTCCCAGTAAACCCAGCGAAAGCTCAAGCATTTCTGAAATGTGTTTCAGATCTAGAGTTGGCTGGAGTAATTATGCCAGTTCCAGTTCTGGAACAGGGGCTGGGGTTTTATTCGAATCTCTTCATTGTACCAAAGAAGGAGAATTCCTTCAGACCAGTTCTGGATCTAAAAATATTGAATCGTTATGTAAGGATACCAACATTCAAAATGGTAACTGTAAGGACTATCCTGCCTTTTGTTCAGCAAGGGCATTATATGTCTACAATAGATTTACAGGATGCATATCTGCATATGCCGATTCATCCAGCTCACTATCAGTTTCTGAGATTCTCTTTCCTAGACAAGAATTACCAGTTTGTGGCTCTGCCGTTTGGCCTAGCAACAGCTCCAAGAATTTTTACAAAGGTTCTCGGTGCCCTTCTATCTGTAATCAGAGAACAGGGTATTGTGGTATTTCCTTATTTGGACGATATCTTGGTACTTGCTCAGTCTTCACATTTAGCAGAATTTCATACGAATCGACTTTTGTTGTTTCTTCAAAATCATGGTTGGAGGATCAATTTACTAAAAAGTTCATTGATTCCTCAGACAAGGGTAACCTTTTTGGGTTTCCAGATAGATTCAGTGTCCATGACTCAGACAAGAGACGTCTAAAATTGATTTCAGCTTGTCGAAACCTTCAGTCACAATCATTCCCTTCGGTAGCCTTATGCATGGAAATTCTAGGTCTTATGACTGCTGCATCGGACGCGATCCCCTTTGCTCGTTTTCACATGCGACCTCTTCAGCTCTGTATGCTGAACCAATGGTGCAGGGATTACACAAAGATATCTCAATTAATATCTTTAAAACCGATTGTACGACACTCTCTGACGTGGTGGACAGATCACCATTGTTTAGTTCAGGGGGCTTCTTTTGTTCTTCCGACCTGGACTGTAATTTCAACAGATGCAAGTCTTACAGGTTGGGGAGCTGTGTGGGGGTCTCTGACAGCACAAGGGGTTTGGGAATCTCAGGAGGTGAGATTACCGATCAATATTTTGGAACTCCGTGCAATTTTCAGAGCTCTTCAGTCTTGGCCTCTTCTGAAGAGAGAATCGTTCATTTGTTTTCAGACAGACAATGTCACAACTGTGGCATACATCAATCATCAAGGAGGGACTCACAGTCCTCTGGCTATGAAAGAAGTATCTCGAATTCTGGTTTGGGCGGAATCCAGCTCCTGTCTAATCTCTGCGGTTCATATTCCAGGTATAGACAATTGGGAAGCGGATTATCTCAGTCGCCAAACGTTGCATCCGGGCGAATGGTCTCTTCACCCAGAGGTATTTCTTCAGATTGTTCAAATGTGGGAACTTCCAGAAATAGATCTGATGGCTTTTCATCTAAACAAGAAACTTCCCAGGTATCTGTCCAGATCCCGGGATCCTCAGGCGGAGGCAGTGGATGCATTATCACTTCCTTGGAAGTATCATCCTGCCTATATCTTTCCGCCTCTAGTTCTTCTTCCAAGAGTAATCTCCAAGATTCTGAAGGAATGCTCGTTTGTTCTGCTGGTAGCTCCAGCATGGCCTCACAGGTTTTGGTATGCGGATCTTGTCCGGATGGCCACTTGCCAACCGTGGACTCTTCCGTTAAGACCAGACCTTCTGTCGCAAGGTCCTTTTTTCCATCAGGATCTCAAATCCTTAAATTTAAAGGTATGGAGATTGAACGCTTGATTCTTGGTCAAAGAGGTTTCTCTGACTCTGTGATTAATACTATGTTACAGGCTCGTAAATCTGTATCTAGAGAGATATATTATAGAGTCTGGAAGACTTATATTTCTTGGTGTCTTTCTCATCATTTTTCCTGGCATTCTTTTAGAATTCCGAGAATTTTACAGTTTCTTCAGGATGGTTTGGATAAAGGTTTGTCCGCAAGTTCCTTGAAAGGTCAAATCTCTGCTCTTTCTGTTCTTTTTCACAGAAAGATTGCTAATCTTCCTGATATTCATTGTTTTGTACAAGCCTTGGTTCGTATAAAACCTGTTATTAAGTCAATTTCTCCTCCTTGGAGTTTGAATTTGGTTCTGGGGGCTCTTCAAGCTCCTCCGTTTGAACCTATGCATTCATTGGACATTAAATTACTTTCTTGGAAAGTTTTGTTCCTTTTGGCCATCTCTTCTGCCAGTAGAGTCTCTGAATTGTCTGCTCTTTCTTGTGAGTCTCCTTTTCTGATTTTTCATCAGGATAAGGCGGTGTTGCGAACTTCTTTTAAATTTTTACCTAAGGTTGTGAATTCCAACAACATTAGTAGAGAAATTGTAGTTCCTTTATTATGCCCTAATCCTAAGAATTCTAAGGAGAAATCATTGCATTCTTTGGATGTTGTTAGAGCTTTGAAATATTATGTTGAAGCTACTAAGACTTTCCGAAAGACTTCTAGTCTATTTGTCATCTTTTCCGGTTCTAGAAAAGGCCAGAAAGCTTCTGCCATTTCTTTGGCATCTTGGTTGAAATCTTTAATTCATCATGCCTATGTTGAGTCGGGTAAAACTCCGCCTCAGAGGATTACAGCTCATTCTACTAGGTCAGTTTCTACTTCCTGGGCGTTTAGGAATGAAGCTTCGGTTGATCAGATTTGCAAAGCAGCAACTTGGTCTTCTTTGCATACTTTTACTAAATTCTACCATTTTGATGTGTTTTCTTCTTCTGAAGCAGTTTTTGGTAGAAAAGTACTTCAGGCAGCTGTTTCAGTTTCAATCTTCTGCTTATGTTTTCATTTAAACTTTATTTTGGGTGTGGATTATTTTCAGCAGGAATTGGCTGTCTTTATTTTATCCCTCCCTCTCTAGTGACTCTTGCGGGGAAAGATCCACATCTTGGGTAGTCATTATCCCATACGTCACTAGCTCATGGACTCTTGCTAATTACATGAAAGAAAACATAATTTATGTTAGAACTTACCTGATAAATTCATTTCTTTCATATTAGCAAGAGTCCATGAGGCCCACCCTTTTTTGTGGTGGTTATGATTTTTTTGTATTAAGCACAATTATTCCAATTCCTTATTTTTTATGCTTTCACACTTTTTTCTTATCACCCCACTTCTTGGCTATTCGTTAAACTGATTTGTGGGTGTGGTGAGGGGTGTATTTATAGGCATTTTGAGGTTTGGGAAACTTTGCCCCTCCTGGTAGGAATGTGTATCCCATACGTCACTAGCTCATGGACTCTTGCTAATATGAAAGAAATGAATTTATCAGGTAAGTTCTTACATAAATTATGTTATATATATATATATATATATATATATATATATATATATATATATATATAGTGTATGTATATATATATATATATATATATATATATATATATATATATATATATATATATATATATATATATATAAATCGGTAGGGCACTGAACAGTGTACAAGGCAGGTGCACAGGATCTGACGCGTTTCGCGCATGCTCACATGCGCTTCATCAGAGATCTACAGGTGTTCACCAGATGAGCACTGATATACAGGCATTATCCAATAGAAATACAGATAGACAAAACAAATACAAGTGCAAACGGTGTGATATTAGTCAAAACTATTATTATGCTAAATAGTAACAGTGATGTGAATAGATACAAAAATTGCATATATTCCTTAGAGCCTCTTACAAGAGACAATATGCATAGTGTTAATCAAAAACGAAACCTTGTAAAGCATGATCTACATGTTATCGGCAGTTAAGATCAACAAGGCTGCCAATAGGTATAGCGATTATGTGCTATAATGAAATATTAGCTAAGAAAAACAATACATTTATTAGCAGGCAAAACATCGCAAAATTGTAACATAATTTAGTAAAATAATAGCAAAACGGAAAAGCTAATGTAGTAAAAAACCCTGGAAAATATGTATAGAGAGATGTGTATGCAATATATACGTAGTCAAAATCTGTGGGTAATACTTAGCTAGTTTAGCCATATATACAAAGAAATGTGTGTGTGTATGTATGTATATATATATATATAATAAAAAGGAGAGAGTGCTAATATAATGTAGGGCTTCATGGGCAAAACAAGAGCATTTAAGCTTAATAAAAACATAAAAAATAAACTTAATAAAATCATATGTAAATAAAAAGCGGAGACTAAAAATTACAAAGAGCTATAAGAAGGAAAAAGGGGAAATGTCAGAAAAAGAGTTATAATAATATTGGATGTATGTTCTCCTAAATTTTACTCTTTTCTCTATTTAGGTTAACACTAAGGGAGGGGAAATAGTCAAATGAACCGAAGGAAGGCACCACAGACTCCATGGAATAGTGGAGGTGGTATAATATGATATAGATGTAAGGGTAGGGCCAGTGGGGAGAGAGAAAGGGAGGAAAGAGAAGGGAGGGGAGAAAAGGAAAGAGGCAGATTATAAAACAAAAGGACTTCAATCAATGAACAATCCCTAGGGCATTAATATGAGACATGATCTGGACTTGTTCATTGATTGAAGTCCTTTTGTTTTATAATCTGCTTCTTTTCTTTCCTCCCTTTCTCTCTCAGAAGCTGGTGGATGTTCGAGACCTTTGCGCTCCCCCACCTTCGGTTTTTGGATGCCCAACAGATGCTCAATGGGGTTTATGTCTGACTTGTCAAGCATGTCTGCAATCACCTTTACCCTCGGTTTCTTTAGCAAGGCAGTGGTCGTCTTGGAGGTGTGTTTGGGGTCGTTATCGTGTTGGAATACTGCCCTGCGGCCCAGTCTCAGAAGGGAGGGGATCATGCTCTGCTTCAGTATGTCACTGTACATGTTGGCATTCATTGTTCCCTCAGTGAACTGTAGCTCGCCAGTGCCGGCAGCAGTCATGCAGGCCCAGACCGTGACACTCCCCCCACCATGTTTGACTGTAGGCAAGACTCACTTGTCTTTGTACTCCTCACCTGTTTGCCGCCATACATGCTTGACACCATCTGAACCAAATAAGTTTATCTTGGTCTCATCGGAACCACAGGACATGGTTCCAGTAATCCATGTCCTTAGTCTGCTTATCTTCAACAAACTGTTTGCAGGCTTTCTTGTGCATCATCTTTAGAAGAGGCTTCCTTCTGGGACGACAGCCATGCAGACCAATTTTATGCAGTGTGCGGCGTATGGTCTGAGCACTGACAGGCTGACCCCTCCAACCTCTGCAGCAATACTGGCAGCACTCATACGTCTATTTCCAAAGAGAACCTTTGGATATGACGCTGAGCACGTGCACTCAACTTCTTTGGGAACCTTTTTTGAGTGGAGCCTGTCCTGTGAAACCACTGAATTGTCTTGCCCACAGTGATGCAGCTCATTTCTTTCATGTAATTGGCATGAGTCCATGAGCTAGTGACGTATGGGATATACAATCCTACCAGGAGGTGCAAAGTTTCCCAAACCTCAAAACGCCTATAAATACACCCCTCACCACACCCACAATTCAGTTTTACAAACTTTGCTTCCCTATGGAGGTGGTGAAGTAAGTTTGTGCTTGATTTTCTTCTGTGATATGCACTTCTCAGCATTTTAAAGCCCGATTCCTCTCAGAGTACAGTGAATGTCAGAGGGATGTGAAGGGGGTATCACCTATTGAATTCTATGTTTTTTCTCACGGAAATCTTTTCATAGGTTCTCTGTTATCGGTCGTAGAGATTCATCTCCTACCACCCTTTTCAGAACGACGATATACTCTCATATTCCATTACCTCTACTGATAACCGTTTCAGTACTGGTTTGGCTATCTGCTATATGTGGATGGGTGTCTTTCGGTAAGTATGTTTTCATGACTTAAGACACTCTCAGCTATGGTTTGGCACTTTATGTATTAATTTAAAGTTCTAAAAATATGTATTGTACTTATATTTGCCATGAGTCAGGTTTATGTATATTTCCTATTGCAGACTTTCAGTTTCAAAATTGCAAAATGCTGATATTTTTTTGGCGCTAAGATATGGTCGATGACGCAAATTCGTCATTTCCGGCGTCTTGGTTGACGCCAGGTCTCCTTGCATAAGGTTGCGTCTGCCATGACACAAGTTGCATCATTTCTGGATGTTGTTGGCGCCAAAAAAATTCATTTTGCGTTGCGCGTCATTCTTGGCACCAAATAATTTATTTAATTCAGCTATGAGCTAAAATGTAGAGCTATCATGATTTTAAAAGGATATTCTAGTCAAAATGTAACTTTCATGATTCAGATACAGCATTCAATTTTAAGAAACTTTCTAAGTTACTCCTATTTATTTTTCTTCGTTTTCTTGCTATCTTTATTTTTAAAAGCAAGAATGTAAGCTTATGAGCCGTCCCATTTTTGGTTCAGAACCTGGACAGCGCTTGCAGATTGCTGTCTACATTTAGACACCAATCAGCAAGCGCTACCCAGTGCTGAACCAATAATGGGCAGGCTCTGAAGCTTACATTCTTTCTTTTTCAAATAAAAATAGCAATAAAACGGAAAAAAAAATTATTATAGGAGTAAATTAGAAAGTTGCTTAAAATTGCATGCTCTATCTGAATCGTGAAAGGTTAACTTTAACTAGACTATCCTTTAAGTGCTGGATAGTTCAAGGGTTGACACATTTATGTAATTTGGAAGCCAGCATAAATATTGAAAAATCAGATCTTTTTTTTTTTTTTTAAAGGGACAGTGGTATTTGCTTAAAGGTACATGAAACCTAAACTTTTTTGTTTCAATATTCAAATAGGGCATACAATTTTTATTCACTTTACAATGTATTTCTCTGATCAAATTTTGCTTCTTTCTGTTATTATCCCTTGTTGAAGGAGCATTAATGCCCTACTGGGAGCTAGCTGAACACATTGGGCAAACCAATGATGAGGCATTATGTGCAGCCACCTATCGGCATCTAGCTCAGAGCATTGCATTTCTACTCCTTAGCCTACTTTGGTATTCTCCTTAACAAATAATACCAAGAGAATTAAGCAAATTAGATACATGAAGATTGGAAAGTTTAAAATTGCATGCTGAATCTGAATCGTGAAAGTTTTTAATTTTGACTTAAATGTCCTTTTAATGTCTCTTAAATATAAAGTTTTCCCAAAATTTTAGGGTCCTTGGCTCTCGGGTTTTTTCAAGATCTGGACTATTAGATTGTGTGATTTTACCCATTCCAAATAGCCTGCACCTCAACACTTTGGTCCTGAACCAGTTCACATTGCACTTACTAGGCATGTGCTTTTGTTCCTTTTGCCACTAAACAAATGCTTTTCCCAAGATCCCTAAAGAGGATGGAAATCAAATTCTGTGCTGCAAAATTCTGCAGATTACCTGACCTTGCAACATACTACAAAGAGAAGTGCACAAACTCATTTCCAGCTAGCCCTAATTGGCTGCAGTAAAGGGCATAAGGATAAACATACTCATCAGAGTTTTTGAGTGTTTATAATTAGAAGAAAAAGAAAAAAAAAGATGTGCAAGAGTTAGAATGTAGGCTGTTTAGTGGAAGTGTTAGTCACAGGGTTCATTTGACAATGCCATCAATTTGAATGTCAAACACTGAAATTGCTGTCATAGAGAAAAGCCTTGCAGTACACACACCATAAAAACTGAATTACTGACCACCATGTTTTCAACAATTTTTTGAGACTTGCTTTAGACTTTTCTCACATAAATCATTTCTAAAGAATAATCATGTATTTCAAAGATTGTGGCAGTGGCTTTGAATCATTAGAAATAAAGGCTGAATCAGAAATATGTTTTTACTTCGGAAGAGAGATTTGTTTAGTGGCTATGTCATCTTCTATTTGTTATGTTGGACTCAAGGTCCCAGAAATACAAAAATCTTCTGTACTGGCTATGTTTTGAGATGACCTTGAATATTCAGACCTTAACAAGACAAAACAAGGATTACGTTGTTTGCTATTGATGTAAACCTGGATATTAACAGGCTAATATTAATGGCATTAATATTCAGACAATGCAAATGTACCTTTTGTGATTTTTGTACATGGGTATATAATTTTGTATGATCAATCTTCATTAAGCAATATCCGATATTTGATATAATTGTTCACAGGTTACTCCTAGAATTATACTACTTAGGCCGTAGATGCTGGTAAATATCAAACCACTTAAAGGGACAGTCTAGTCCAAAATAAACTTTCATGATTCCGATAGAGAATGTAATTTTAAATAACTTTCTTTCATGTAATTAGCAAGAGTCCATGAGCTAGTGACGTATGGGATATACATTCCTACCAGGAGGGGCAAAGTTTCCCAAACCTCAAAATGCCTATAAATACACCCCTCACCACACCCACAATTCAGTTTTACAAACTTTGCCTCCGATGGAGGTGGTGAAGTAAGTTTGTGCTAGATTCTACGTTGATATGCGCTCCGCAGCAAGTTGGAGCCCGGTTTTCCTCTCAGCGTGCAGTGAATGTCAGAGGGATGTGAGGAGAGTATTGCCTATTTGAATGCAGTGATCTCCTTCTAAGGGGTCTATTTCATAGGTTCTCTGTTATCGGTCGTAGAGATTCATCTCTTACCTCCCTTTTCAGATCGACGATATACTCTTATATATACCATTACCTCTGCTGATTCTCGTTTCAGTACTGGTTTGGCTATCTGCTATATGTAGATGAGTGTCCTGGGGTAAGTAAGTCTTATTTTCTGTGACACTCCTAGCTATGGTTGGGCACTTTGTTTATAAAGTTCTAAATATATGTATTCAAACATTTATTTGCCTTGACTCAGAATGTTCAACTTTCCTTATTTTCAGACAGTCAGTTTCATATTTGGGATAATGCATTTTAATTTAACATTTTTCTTAACTTAAAATTTGACTTTTTCCCTGTGGGCTGTTAGGCTCGCGGGGGCTGAAAATGCTTCATTTTTTTTTTTTTTTTTTTTTTTTTTTTTTTTTATTAAAGCTTTATTAAGCATAAATCAGTACAAAAAAAAAGATACCAATAGAACAATCAACATAGAAAAAAAAAGATTTTGATCATTTTTTTTAGATATAAAATACAAAAGTATTCATAATACAGCCTGGCACAGAATTTTAACAAAAGAATAATTGCCAACTAATAAATTACTCTTGTTCTAACATCTGAATTGAGGAGAAATATCTCCAAAGGTAGAGTAGTGTCCATTAGTGTATGCTCAAAAATAAAATTTAGTTTATTAAATTTATTACTTATAGGACATCACAGGAGTTTTTTGACCATATCTGTTCCCATTTTCTCATCTGTCATTAAATCCTAATATGGAAACGGATAGTCCCTAACAAAGTTAGTAAGTAGGGACATAAGTTCAAATTAACGAAAAAAAAAAAAAAAAAAAAAAAAAAAAAAGGAAGAGGGGGGGGGGGTGGGCGAGGGAAGAAGGGACAGGAAAGAAGAATAGAGGGAATCTTCAGGGGGATAATGAATCCACAATGGGACCAAGAAAACCTTAATAAGCATTGGGCTTCTAAGGAGATTTAGGGACCCACCTACTCCAGATCGTCCAATACTTATCGATGCGGTCAGTTGTGTTATAAAAACCTCTCTCCATTGACGCTAAATAGTCTATAAGTTGAATGATCTGCGCTAAGGTTGGAGCTTCAGGTTTTTTCCATGACCTGGCTATACACATCTTGGTTGCAGTAAAAATTGCAACTCCAAGGATTTGTTGGGGTTTTTGTACTTCCCTGAGCCCGATATGCAGGAGGGCTAGTGCTGGGGAATTGGGTAATATAATACCCAAGTCAGATAACAATAGAAAGATCTCTCTCCACAAAGGGGCAATTTTTGGGCAGGACCACCAGATATGTAGATCTGTGCCCTGTTGGCCACATTCCCTCCAGCATTGCGGGGAGGCTGTGGGGTATATCTTTGACAACTTATGAGGGGTTAAATGCCACTTTAAGAGAACCTTGAAGTAGATTTCAAGAAAAGTTATACAATGTATAGCTGATTTAGTAATCGTTGTTGCATGTTCCACTTCCATCGGGGTAATTTGGATTTCTATTTCACGTCCCCACGCCTTAATCTGCCAGGGTATGGTTTCGCTATAGTCGTTAAGGAGTAGCAGATGATGATTTGTAAGTGGTTTTATAGGCTTAGTCCCTGCTTGCCATCGTTTCTCCCAAGTAGTACTTTCTCTCAGCTGTGCCTTGGGGAAACCCCAAGCCTGGCAGTATTCTAGCAATCTATAGCTTTCGAACATTAACCATCTCGGTTTTCCTCTCAGCGTGCAGTGAATGTCAGAGGGATGTGAGGAGAGTATTGCCTATTTGAATGCAGTGATCTCCTTCTAAGGGGTCTATTTCATAGGTTCTCTGTTATCGGTCGTAGAGATTCATCTCTTACCTCCCTTTTCAGATCGACGATATACTCTTATATATACCATTACCTCTGCTGATTCTCGTTTCAGTACTGGTTTGGCTATCTGCTATATGTAGATGAGTGTCCTGGGGTAAGTAAGTCTTATTTTCTGTGACACTCCTAGCTATGGTTGGGCACTTTGTTTATAAAGTTCTAAATATATGTATTCAAACATTTATTTGCCTTGACTCAGAATGTTCAACTTTCCTTATTTTCAGACAGTCGGTTTCATATTTGGGATAATGCATTTTAATTTAACATTTTTCTTAACTTAAAATTTGACTTTTTCCCTGTGGGCTGTTAGGCTCGCGGGGGCTGAAAATGCTTCATTTTATTGCGTCATTCTTGGCGCGGACTTTTTTGGCGCAAAAATTCTATTTCCGTTTCCGGCGTCATACGTATCGCCGGAAGTTGCGTCATTTTTTGACGTTATTTTGCGCCAAAAATGTCGGCGTTCCGGATGTGGCGTCATTTTTGGCGCCAAAAAGCATTTAGGCGCCAAATAATGTGGGCGTCTTATTTGGCGCGAAAAAATATGGGCGTCACTTTTGTCTCCACATTATTTAAGTCTCATTTTTTATTGCTTCTGGTTGCTAGAAGCTTGTTCTTTGGCATTTTTTCCCATTCCTGAAACTGTCATTTAAGGAATTTGATCAATTTTGCTTTATATATATGTTGTTTTTTCTCTTACATATTGCAAGATGTCTCACGTTGCATCTGAGTCAGAAGATACTACAGGAAAATCGCTGTCAAGTGCTGAATCTACCAAAGCTAAGTGTATCTGCTGTAAACTTTTGGTAGCTATTCCTCCAGCTGTTGTTTGTATTGATTGTCATGACAAACTTGTTAAAGCAGATAATATTTCCTTTAGTAAAGTACCATTGCCTGTTGCAGTTCCTTCAACATCTAAGGTGCAGAATGTTCCTGATAATATAAGAGATTTTGTTTCAGAATCCATAAAGAAGGCTATGTCTGTTATTTCTCCTTCTAGTAAACGTAAAAAATCTTTTAAAACTTCTCTCCCTACAGATGAATTTTTAACTGAACATCATCATTCTGATTCTGATGATTCCTCTGGTTCAGAGGATTCTGTCTCAGAGGTTGATGCTGATAAATCTTCATATTTATTTAAAATGGAATTTATTCGTTCTTTACTTAAAGAAGTACTAATTGCTTTAGAAATAGAGGATTCTGGTCCTCTTGATACTAATTCTAAACGTTTAGATAAGGTATTTAAAGCTCCTGTGGTTATTCCAGAAGTTTTTCCTGTTCCTAATGCTATTTCTGCAGTAATTTCCAAAGAATGGGATAATTTGGGTAATTCATTTACTCCTTCTAAACGTTTTAAGCAATTATATCCTGTGCCGTCTGACAGATTAGAATTTTGGGACAAGATCCCTAAAGTTGATGGGGCTATTTCTACCCTTGCTAAACGTACTACTATTCCTACGTCAGATGGTACTTCGTTTAAGGATCCTCTAGATAGGAAAATTGAGTCCTTTCTAAGAAAAGCTTATCTGTGTTCAGGTAATCTTCTTAGACCTGCTATATCTTTGGCTGATGTTGCTGCAGCTTCAACTTTTTGGTTGGAAACTTTAGCGCAACAAGTAACACATCGTGATTCTCATGATATTATTATTCTTCTTCAGCATGCTAATAATTTTATCTGTGATGCCATTTTTGATATTATCAGGGTTGATGTCAGGTTTATGTCTCTAGCTATTTTTAGCTAGAAGAGCTTTATGGCTTAAAACCTGGAATGCTGATATGGCTTCTAAATCAACTTTACTTTCCATTTCTCTGCAAAGAGATTTTTTCTTTCCCGTGTCCCAGTAAATCCAGTAAAAGCTCAAGCATTTCTGAAATGTGTTTCAGATCTAGAGTTGACTGGAGTAATTATGCCAGTTCCAGTTCCGGAACAGGGGATGGGGTTTTATTCAAATCTCTTCATTGTACCAAAGAAGGAGAATTCTTTCAGACCAGTTCTGGATCTAAAAATATTGAATCATTATGTAAGGATACCAACGTTCAAGATGGTAACTGTAAGGACTATCTTACCTTTTGTTCAGCAAGGGAATTATATGTCCACAATAGATTTACAGGATGCATATCTGCATATTCCGATTCATCCAGATCATTATCAGTTCCTGAGATTCTCGTTTCTGGACAAGCATTACCAGTTTGTGGCTCTGCCGTTTGGCCTAGCTACAGCTCCAAGAATTTTTACAAAGGTTCTCGGTGCCCTGCTGTCTGTAATCAGAGAACAGGGTATTGTGGTATTTCCTTATTTGGACGATATCTTGGTACTTGCTCAGTCTTTACATTTAGCAGAATCTCATACGAATCGACTTGTGTTGTTTCTTCAAGATCATGGTTGGAGGATCAATTTACCAAAAAGTTCTTTGATTCCTCAGACAAGGGTAACCTTTCTGGGTTTCCAGATGGATTCAGTGTCCATGACTCTGTCTTTAACAGACAAGAGACGTCTAAAGTTGATTACAACTTGTCGAAACCTTCAGTCACAATCATTCCCTTCGGTAGCCTTATGCATGGAAATTCTAGGTCTTATGACTGCTGCATCGGACGCGATCCCCTTTGCTCGTTTTCACATGCGACCTCTTCAGCTCTGTATGCTGAAGCAATGGTGCAAGGATTACACGGATATCTCAATTAATATCTTTAAAACCGATTGTTCGACACTCTCTAACATGGTGGACAGATCACCATCGTTTAATTCAGGGGGCTTCTTTTGTGCTTCCGACCTGGACTGTAATTTCAACAGATGCAAGTCTCACAGGTTGGGGAGCTGTGTGGGGATCTCTGACGGCACAAGGAGTTTGGGAATCTCAGGAGGTGAGATTACCGATCAATATTTTGGAACTCCGTGCAATTTTCAGAGCTCTTCAGTTTTGGCCTCTTCTGAAGAGAGAATCGTTCATTTGTTTTCAGACAGACAATGTCACAACTGTGGCATACATCAATCATCAAGGAGGGACTCACAGTCCTCTGGCTATGAAAGAAGTATCTCGAATTTTGGTTTGGGCGGAATCCAGCTCCTGTCTAATCTCTGCGGTTCATATCCCAGGTGTAGACAATTGGGAAGCGGATTATCTCAGTCGCCAAACGTTGCATCCGGGCGAATGGTCTCTTCACCCAGAGGTATTTCTTCAGATTGTTCAAATGTGGGAACTTCCAGAAATAGATCTCATGGCGTCCCATCTAAACAAGAAACTTCCCAGGTATCTGTCCAGATCCCGGGATCCTCAGGCGGAGGCAGTGGATGCATTATCACTTCCTTGGAAGTATCATCCTGCCTATATCTTTCCGCCTCTAGTTCTTCTTCCAAGAGTAATCTCCAAGATTCTGAAGGAATGCTCGTTTGTTCTGCTGGTAGCTCCGGCATGGCCTCACAGGTTTTGGTATGCGGATCTTGTCCGGATGGCCTCTTGCCAACCGTGGACTCTTCCGTTAAGACCAGACCTTCTGTCACAAGGTCCTTTTTTCCATCAGGATCTGAAATCCTTAAATTTAAAGGTATGGAGATTGAACGCTTGATTCTTGGTCAAAGAGGTTTCTCTGACTCTGTGATTAATACTATGTTACAGGCTCGTAAATCTTTATCTCGAGAGATATATTATAGAGTCTGGAAGACTTATATTTCTTGGTGTCTTTCTCATAATTTTTCCTGGCATTCTTTTAAAATACCGAGAATTTTACAGTTCCTTCAGGATGGTTTAGATAAGGGTTTGTCCGCAAGTTCTTTGAAAGGACAAATCTCTGCTCTTTCTGTTCTTTTTCACAGAAAGATTGCTATTCTTCCTGATATTCATTGTTTTGTACAAGCTTTGGTTCGTATAAAACCTGTCATTAAGTCAATTTCTCCTCCTTGGAGTTTGAATTTGGTTCTGGGAGCTCTTCAAGCTCCTCCGTTTGAACCTATGCATTCATTGGACATTAAATTACTTTCTTGGAAAGTTTTGTTCCTTTTGGCCATCTCTTCTGCCAGAAGAGTTTCTGAATTATCTGCTCTTTCTTGTGAGTCTCCTTTTCTGATTTTTCATCAGGATAAGGCGGTGTTGCGAACTTCTTTTGAATTTTTACCTAAAGTTGTGAATTCCAACAACATTAGTAGAGAAATTGTGGTTCCTTCATTATGTCCTAATCCTAAGAATTCTAAGGAGAAATCGTTGCATTCTTTGGATGTTGTTAGAGCTTTGAAATATTATGTTGAAGCTACGAAATCTTTTCGTAAGACTTCTAGTCTATTTGTTATCTTTTCCGGTTCTAGAAAAGGCCAGAAAGCTTCTGCCATTTCTTTGGCATCTTGGTTGAAATCTTTAATTCATCTTGCCTATGTTGAGTCGGGTAAAACTCCGCCTCAGAGAATTACAGCTCATTCTACTAGGTCAGTTTCTACTTCCTGGGCGTTTAGGAATGAAGCTTCGGTTGACCGGATCTGCAAAGCAGCAACTTGGTCCTCTTTGCATACTTTTACTAAATTCTACCATTTTGATGTATTTTCTTCTTCTGAAGCAGTTTTTGGTAGAAAAGTACTTCAGGCAGCGGTTTCAGTTTGAATCTTCTGCTTATGTTTTTCGTTAAACTTTATTTTGGGTGTGGATTATTTTCAGCAGGAATTGGCTGTCTTTATTTTATCCCTCCCTCTCTAGTGACTCTTGTGTGGAGAGATCCACATCTTGGGTAGTCATTATCCCATACGTCACTAGCTCATGGACTCTTGCTAATTACATGAAAGAAAACATAATTTATGTAAGAACTTACCTGATAAATTCATTTCTTTCATATTAGCAAGAGTCCATGAGGCCCGCCCTTTTTTGTGGTGGTTATGATTTTGTATAAAGCACAATTATTCCAATTCCTTATTTTATATGCTTTCGCACTTTTTTATCACCCCACTTCTTGGCTATTCGTTAAACTGAATTGTGGGTGTGGTGAGGGGTGTATTTATAGGCATTTTGAGGTTTGGGAAACTTTGCCCCTCCTGGTAGGAATGTATATCCCATACGTCACTAGCTCATGGACTCTTGCTAATATGAAATAAATGAATTTATCAGGTAAGTTCTTACATAAATTATGTTTTCCAATTTACTTTTATCACCAATTTTGCTTTGTTCTCTTGGTATTCTTAGTTGAAAGATAAACCTAGGAGGTTCATATGCTAATTTCTAAGCCCTTGAAGGCTGCCTCTTCTCTCAGGGCATTTTGACAATTTTTCACCACTAGTTCATGTGTGTTCATGTGTGTCATATAGATAACACTGTGCTCACGCACATGGAGTTCCAGTGAGCCAGCTCTGATTGGCTAAAATGGATGTCTGTCAAAAGAACTGAAATAAGGGGACAGTTTGCAGAGGCTTAGATACAAGATAATCACAGAGGTAAAAAGTATATTAATATGTTGGTTATGCAAAACTAGGGAATGAGTAATAAAGGGATTATCTATCTATTTAAACAATAAACATTCTGGTGTGGACGGTCCCTTTTAATGTGCATTAAAAAGTAATGCCACATGTGTTGTGACTGAATTACCAATCAATGGACTCCAAACACAACACCCCCAGATTGAAGGGAGACAAAAGGAGGCGCCACAATAGTGTGAGATCGTAGGTTAAAGGGACCCCCACAAAACGATACAGGATCACTAGATTTAAAGCACTTGAGAAGTGCCACAGGTGCAGGCTGAACTATTCAAAGCTGTCCAGCGAGCTTATCCTCACGGTCCAAAGGGTTAACTTCAGATTCCCCCACACGTACTGGGATCAAAGATGAGCCAAAAAATAGTTGTGGATTTCCACTCAGGGAAAAAAATCCAGCTCAAATAGGGCTAAGAGTTAGTGCGAAAGTCAGAACGATTTATAAAAGCAATAATAAAACAAGCGTGATGACAGATAGGTAAAAATATAACCAAAAAAGTTTATTTAAACCTAATACACTACGCGTTTCCCGGTCACAACAACCGTTTCATCAGGTGTAAAAAGCTAACAGTCATCACACTATTTAAAACAAATCTCGGCGTTACAAAAATTCCCATGCGCATGCCCATTAAAGCCATGAACCAATGAGATGAGATTCTGAGCCGGCACACATTTGGATAGGTCAAAAACAGGGGCGTGTGATACCAGCCCCCACCAAGAGTGTTACCTGTCACTCAAATGACGCCACTAAAGAGCACGGCAAGTATCTAATGGCTAAAATACGCCGGCATTGATAACACTATAATAACTATGTTATATGGTCACACAGGGAGAGACTACAAAATTAAGATTCCCTCTTGTGATCCAAACTGAGGCCTAAATGTTTCTCTAAAAAAAGAATCCCTCTAATTCGTAAATAATATGAATATTAAATATTACATGTATAGACAGTAGGGAATGAGTATATATAAAAAAGTATATTGATATTATTCCTTACGGCATATAAAAATTAAAAATATAAAATTATAACTCTTATTGCATATAGCCCTGAGGAAAATTCCTAGCCTTATATATACTCGATATGGAACCCATCCAATCTAAAAAAAAAAGGTAACACCCCATAGTGGAGGTGGGTAACTTATATATTATAAAAAAAGTGTAAAAATGTAAAATAAGTGTATTACCACTCAAATAAGACGAAAATATATGACAAGATATTAGTTGACCATGCCAGCTCAGGGATCATCTGATTAGTCATAACTTAATGCTCAAATGTATTTATATTATAGCATCTAGACATATGTATACATTTTACATATATTACACATAAAAAATCACATAAAGAATAATATGTATTCATACTATGACGTCTAGACCCATAAATAATACACATTAAAAATCTCAGATAAAATCACATAGAAACAAATGCCAAATGAGACAGTTGAGAGTATACAGTTACAAAGGAACATAAACATAAACATAAATGCCAAATGAGACAACGAGGAGTTAATAATGGTCACTCAATTGAAAGCTGCCATGTCGATGTTTTCATTTAGACCATGGGGTTTCAAAGTTTTTAATTTCCATATCCAATAAGTCTCTCTTTGTCGCAAGTATATAAACCTATTTCTACCCCATTTGGGAGCAACATGTTCTATAGGAAGAATACTATATATATCGCTTTCTCCCAGATGGCATTGTCCCTTATGGCGAGGAACACTATGATTCATCAATTCTTTCTTTACATTTCTCATGTGTTCCCCCCATCTTTTTTTGATGGGTCTTGAGGTTCTCCCAACATACTGAACCCCACATTTGCATTGTAGCAAATATACCACAAATGTTGAATCACACGTGAAATGTGAAGAAACACTACAAATTTCATTGGTGACAAATGACTTAAATTCGGTAACATTCCCCATCGTATAGCTACACAGCCCACAGTTATTTTTCCCACATTTGAAAAAACCTATCTTAGTTGTTAAAAAAGAATTGGTGTTAACTTTGTTTACCACCCTATTTGTGCGCTTTTTCAGTAGGATCTTACTCGGTGCCAACCTATTTTTAAGGTCTGTGCTCTTCTAAAGGTGCAGATAGGAGTATCATCCAATATTCGTTTTAAAACTGGATCATTTTTTAAAATAAACCAATACTTCTGTAGAATATTCTTAATTAAATGATGATTATTATTATACCTAGTAATAAATCGGGGATGATTATTGATTTTGGACTTAAATAGTAACCTTTCCTCTTCCGAGTTAAATGTTTTTTCATATTTGTCCTTTTTCTTAGAATTAAACAAATCAGATCTTACTTTATTTCTAGCTTTTTGGTAGCCTAATTCTATAAGTTTCGATGGATAATCTCTTGCAAGGAACCTCTCTTTTAATATTTGTGATTGCTCATCAAAAACAGATATCTCTGTACAATTTCTGCGTATTCTGCAGAATTGATTGAATGGTATATTTTCTTTCCACGGTTTGTAATGGTTACTTTTAAAATTCAAATAACTATTTGTATCCACAGTTTTGAAAAAAGTCTTGGTTAAGACAGACCCTTTTGGATCCCAATATAATATAAGATCCAAAAATTAAATTTGTTCCTTTGAGATGTTTGAGGTGAATGTCAAACCCATATCGTTGGCATTCAGGAATTCCACAAATTCCTTTGCCTTGGACTCTGTTCCATCCCATATAAAGAGCAAATCATCAATAAAGCGACCATAGAAGACCAGGTTCGCCCTTGCTGGGGAATTGTAGATATATTCCTCTTCGAAGGCCCCCATAAACAAGTTCGCAAAGCTTGGGGCGAACCTGGTCCCCATGGCCGTGCCCTTTATTTGTAGAAAAAACTGCTCCTGGAACACAAAATAATTGTGCTTTAACACAAAGGAAATGGCATCCAAAAGAAAAATTTTCTGTTGTTCAGGTAAATACATATCTCTAGATAGAAATTTATCAATAGAGTTAATCC
>NC_069502.1:429579869-429644869 GCF_027579735.1 Bombina bombina | reverse complement strand
GGGAGATCTTAGGAGTAGCAAGAGGAAGTCTCTGCAGACTACAATACTAGCTCTCTGAATCAATTCAAATGATGGGAAAGCAGTGTCTCCCTGAGTTGGCTAAATCTGGAGATTTTTTTCTGTTACTGCTTCTGGGTCTGTGCATCAGCTGAACAGTTTAGGGTCTGGCAATTAATTTGAGAGCACATAGAGGGATATTGAATTTTGTGATTATCTATATGCACTAACTTTACACTAACAATTACAGATAGTGAACCCCCTACTAGATGGCACAGAGCACATTCAACTAAATATCCAATCATGTCAACAATTATTTTAAGTATTCCCTGAGCAGATTATCAATTTATATAAATATACATATCTGGGGTGCTGATGATGAAATTATGTATCCAACATATACAAACAGGCCCTGCTGAGGTAAGTGGTATGGAACAGTTATGGAAATACCAGGTACTTAAACCTTGGTATGTGGTGTTTTGATGGTATTGATTAGTAATTCAGACACCAAAAATATTATGGCATCATTTTGTGTTCACCATGCACATTGCATATTATGAGAGTTGATTGTATTTCTTTCCTAAGATATGTTGTCAACGGCATCAATTATTCTTGGGAATATCACTCCTGGCCTGCAGGAGGAGGCAAAGAGCACCACAGCAAAGCTGTGATATGTCACTTCCCTTACCCATAACCCCCAGTCATTATCTTAGCCTATATTCATGGAGGAGGTGAAGTTTTTGGTGCGTGTGTGGGCAGCAACAGAGCGGTCTCTTTATTGTTTTAATTTTACATGTAAGACTTTTGAGATTGAAAGCTATGTTTTTTTTCCTTTTTTTTTCCTTTTTTTGCGGCAGGACAAAGTGCGATCTAAAGCGCATCTTGGGAAACATTCTTTTTTTTATCTTCCATGCTCGGATGAGTCTCTGTCTGTAGAAATTTGATTTTTTTTACTTCAAGCAAGGCTTTTTATTATTTTGAATGCCAGAGTAGGTTTACTCTGAACTTCTTCTCAAGTTTGGGTCTAGCCGTACTCCACGTTAGTCTCTTCAGTAGGACAGTGGTGGCTTTAAATAGGAACTTGTGCGTTTTTCCCTAACATGTTTGCTGCCCTAAGTGTGGAAAGCCAGAGTAGGCTTACTCTGTCCTTTCTTATTTCCACAGGTCTCTGTGAGGAGTGGCATCCTCTCATACCGGGTGAGCTGTCTTCCTGCCAGACAGCTGAATGTGCAGGTAAGTGCCTTTTGTCTTCTGGGGCTAGGAGGCTGGCACTGAAGAGGTTAAGATGGTATATAAGTCTGCACTATTTATGGGACTCTAATCCTTTATGAAGGATATTTCTGGCAGTGGGCAGGCACTTCTATGGCATGTGATGGAGACTTAGGGGTTAATCTCCTTATAGGCAGGGATTAATTCTCTTTGGCTAACTATATTTTTCAACCTTAGTTCAAAAATGGGACTTAAATCCTGTTGTTATATGATAAATTTTCTCTACGCTACTATGAGTGAGATCAATAAGCGGAGATGGTTACAGGAGAGTGCTCTGTTTTCTGTTGGCGCCAGTCCTATCGGGCGCCTATGTGTTGGCGGACGCTCACATTCCGGTTTATTCACTATTCACTTTTCCAGAGTGTATACCGGGAGCGGACTTCGTGAGCAGTCAGATTTTTCTTACCGGGGAGTGGGCGCTTCCTCAGAGGTGTTCTTCAGGTTAACCCTCACATGGGGGGTGCTGGATTTGGAGATGGCAGTACGCCAAGTTTCCAAGTTATGTTTAGGGTCAAGAGGTCAGCAGGCTGCTCTGCTAAATACCCTGGCGGTTCCTTGGGATTTCAGTCTGATTGCTCTCCTTCCACGAGTCATTGCTTGTATCAAATGGGAGTGAGCATCAGTATTTTAATAGTTCCTGCATAGTCTCGCAGGATCTGGTTTTCAGACCTAGCAGAGATGTGTTTTCTTCTACCTTAGTGGTTGTTCCTGTGGAAGGATCTTCTAATTCAGGGTCCATTCTTTCATACAACTTTGTTTTCTCTGAAGTTTTCTGCTTGTAGATTGACTGCTTAGTTCTGTCTAAGCATGGTTTTTCTGAATTGGCCATTGAGACCATGATTCTAGCTCGCAAGTTTGTTACTGTTTAATTTTACCTTACGGTATAGCGTTAATTCCCTGTTTGGTGTGAATCCATGGATTACTCCTGGAAGTAGGGTCTGGTTTCCTAGGGTTTTTTTCCTTTTCTTCAGGAAGGTCTAGAGGACGGTTTGTCAGTCAGTTCTCTGAAGAGTCAGTTTTCTGCGTTCTTTTTCTTAACGTTACGTTTTGCAGCAGGCTCTGTTTGAGCCTTTACAGTCCATAGATATTAAGTTGTTTTCTTGGAAGTTTTTGCTTTATCACTTCTGCTCGGAGAGTGTTGGAACTCTCAGCTTTGCAGTGAGATTTGCCTTATCTTTCATGCGATAAGGCGGTTCTTCGTACTAGGTTAGGTTTCCTTCCTTAAGTGGTTTTGGACAGATGTTTTAATCAGGATATTGTTGTTCCTTCTCTATTTCCTAGTTTTTCTTCTCTTAAAGAATGTTGTTGCACAAATTGGATGTTATACGTGCTTTAAAATTTTATTTAACAGGCGATTTAGGATTTTCGCCAGTCTTTTGCCCTGCTTGTTTGTTTCCCTGGCTTATATAAGGGTCAGAAAGTTTTTTTTTTTCTATTTCTCTCTCTCTGGTTGAGAAGTATATTTCGTTTCTCCAACATAGGTGTGTCCGGTCCACGGCGTCATCCTTACTTGTGGGATATTCTCTTCCCCAACAGGAAATGGCAAAGAGCCCAGCAAAGCTGGTCACATGATCCCTCCTAGGCTCCGCCTTCCCCAGTCATTCTCTTTGCCGTTGCACATGCAACATCTCCACGGAGATGGCTCAGAGTTTTTTGGTGTTTAAATGTAGTTTTTATTCTTCTATCAAGAGTTTGTTATTTTAAAATAGTGCTGGTATGTACTATTTACTCTGAAACAGAAAAGAGATGAAGATTTCTGTTTGTAAGAGGAAAATGATTTTAGCAACCGTTACTAAAATCGATGGCTGTTTCCACACAGGACTGTTGAGAGGAATTAACTTCAGTTGGGGGAAACAGTGAGCAGACTTTGGCTGCTTGAGGTATGACACATTTCTAACAAGACTTTTCCCTATGGGATCCGGTAAGCCATTTTCTTAATTTTCAATATAAGAATAAAAGGGCTTCACAAGGGCTTTAAAGACTGGTAGACATTTTTCTGGGCCAAAACGATTACTTTATAAGCATATTTAATGGTTTATAACTTTGGAGAGTTATTTTAATCTTGGGAATTTTATTAAAAAAAACGGCAGGCACTGTATTGGACACCTTTTTCACTGGGGGCCTTTTCTAGTCATAGGCAGAGCCTCATTTTCGCGCCACTAATGCGCAGTTGTTTTTGAGAAGCAAGGCATGCAGATGCATGTGTGAGGAGCTCAGATCCACTGAAAAAGCGTATTGAAGGCGTCATTTGGTATCGTGTTCCCCTCTGGGCTTGGTTGGGTCTCAGCAAAGCAGATACCAGGGACTGTATAGGGGTTAAATGTAAAAACGGCTCCGGTTCCGTTATTTTAAGAGCTAAAGCTTTCAAATTTGGTGTGCAATACTTTTAAGGCTTTATGACACTGTGGTGAAATTTTGGTGAATTTTGAACATTTCCTTCATACTTTTGCGTATATTCAGTAAAAAAGTGTGTTCGGTTTAAAATTTAAAGAGACAGTAACGGTTTTATTTTAAAACGTTTTTTGTGCTTTGTTATCAAGTTTATGCCTATTAACATGTCTGAACTATCAGATAGACGATGTTCTGTATGTTCGGAAGCCAAGGTTCCTCTCCATTTAAATATATGTGATGAATGTGACAAACAAAGTAGGGACAATGATGCCACTGATAATAATGTTGCCCAAAATGATTCCTTAAGTGAGGGGAGTAAGCATGGTACTGCATCATCTCCTTCTATGTCTACACCAGTCTTGCCCACTCAGGAGGTCCCTAGTGAATCTAGTGCGCCAATCCTCCTTACTATGCAACAATTCTATTAAAAACATTTTAGCCAAAATGCCCACTTATCAGCGAAAGCGCGACTGCTCTGTTTTAGATACTGAAGAGCATGAGGACGCTGATGATAATGGTTCTGACATGCCCTTACACCAGTCTGAAGGGGCTAGGGAGGTTTTGTCTGAGGGAGAAATTTCAGATTCAGGAAAAATTTCTCAACAAGCTGAACCTGACGTTATTACATTTAAATTTAAATTGGAACATCTCCGCGCTCTGCTTAAGGAGGTGTTATCTACTCTGGATGATTGTGACAATTTGGTCATTCCAGAGAAATTATGTAAGATGGACAGGTTCCTAGAGGTCCCGGTGCCCCCCGAAGCTTTTCCTATACCCAAGCGGGTGGCGGACATTGTAAATAAAGAATGGGAAAGGCCCGGCATACCTTTTGTCCCTCCCCCTATATTTAAGAAATTATTTCCTATGGTCGACCCCAGGAAGGACTTATGGCAGACAGTCCCCAAGGTCGAGGGGGCGGTTTCTACTCTAAACAAACGCACCACTATCCCTATAGAAGATAGTTGTGCTTTCAAAGATCCTATGGATACAAAATTAGAGGGTTTGCTTAAAAAGTTGTTTGTTCAGCAAGGTTACCTTCTACAACCAATTTCATGCATTGTTCCTGTCACTACAGCAGCGTGTTTCTGGTTCGAGGAACTAGAAAAGTCGCTCAATCAAGCATCCTCTTATGAGGAGGTTATGGACAGAGTTCAAGCACTTAAGTTGGCTAACTCTTTTACCTTAGACGCCACTTTGCAATTAGCTAGATTAGCGGCGAAAAATTCAGGTTTTGCTATTGTGGCGCGCAGAGCGCTTTGGCTGAAGTCTTGGTCAGCGGACGTGTCCTCCAAGAACAGATTGCTTAACATCCCTTTCAAGGGGAAAACGCTGTTTGGCCCTGACTTGAAAGAGATTATTTCAGACATCACTGGGGGAAAGGGCCACGCCCTTCCTCAGGATAGGTCTTTTAAGGCTAAAAATAAAACAAATTTTCGCCCCTTTCGCAGAAACGGACCAGCCTCGAATTCTACATCCTCTAAGCAAGAGGGTAATTCTTCTCAAACCAAGCCAGCCTGGAGACCGATGCAAGGCTGGAACAAAGGTAAGCAGGCCAAGAAGCCCGCTACCAAGACAGCATGAGATGCTGGCCCCCGATCCGGGACCGGATCTGGTGGGGGGCAGACTCTCTCTCTTCGCTCAGGCTTGGGCAAGAGATGTTCAGGATCCTTGGGCGCTAGAAATAGTTTCTCCAGGTTATCTCCTGGAATTCAAGGAACTACCCCCAAGGGGAAGGTTCCACAGGTCTCAATTGTCTTCAGACCAAATAAAAAGACAGGCATTCTTACATTGTGTAGAAGACCTGTTAAAAATGGTAGTGATTCATCCTGTTCCATTAGGAGAACAAGGGATGGGGTTTTACTCCAATCTGTTCATAGTTCCCAAAAAAGAGGGAACATTCAGGCCAATTTTGGATCTCAAGATCCTAAACAAATTTCTCAAGGTCCCATCGTTCAAGATGGAAACCATTCGGACAATTCTTCCTACCATCCAGGAAGGTCAATTCATGACCACGGTGGATTTAAAGGATGCGTATCTACATATTCCTATCCACAAGGAACATCATCGGTTCCTAAGATTCGCTTTTCTGGACAAGCATTACCAGTTTGTGGCACTTCCATTCGGACTAGCCACTGCTCCAAGAATTTTCACAAAGGTACTAGGGTCCCTTCTAGCGGTGCTAAGGCCAAGGGGCATTGCAGTAGTACCCTACTTGGACGACATACTGATTCAAGCGTCGTCTCTACCACAAGCAAAGGCTCATACGGACATTGTCCTAGCCTTTCTCAGATCTCACGGGTGGAAAGTGAACGTAGAAAAAAGTTCTCTATTCCCGTCAACAAGAGTTCCCTTCTTGGGAACAATAATAGACTCCTTGGAAATGAAGATTTTTCTGACAGAAGCCAGAAAATCAAAACTTCTAAGCTCTTGTCAAGTACTTCATTCTGTTCTTCTTCCTTCCATAGCGCAGTGCATGGAAGTAATAGGTTTGATGGTTGCGGCAATGGACATAGTTCCTTTTGCGCGAATTCATCTAAGACCATTACAACTGTGCATGCTCAGACAGTGGAATGGGGATTATACAGATTTGTCCCTGACGATCCAAGTAGATCAGAGGACCAGAGGCTTCAGAAGACCAGAGTGGGTCATTGTAACGACCGACGCCAGCCTGGTGGGCTGGGGCGCGGTCTGGAAACACCTGAAGGCTCAGGGTCTATGGTCTCGGGAAGAATCTCTTCTCCCGATAAACATTCTGGAACTGAGAGCGATATTCAATGCTCTCAAGGCTTGGCCTCAACTAGCAAAGGCCAAATTCATAAGGTTTCAATCAGACAACATGACGACTGTTGCATATATCAACCATCAGGGGGGAACAAGGAGTTCCCTGGCGATGGAAGAAGTGACCAAAGTAATTCAATGGGCGGAGCTTCACTCCTGCCACTTGTCTGCAATCCACATCCCAGGAGTGGAAAATTGGGAAGCGGATTTTCTGAGTCGTCAGACATTTCATCCGGGGGAGTGGGAACTCCATCCGGAAATCTTTGCCCAAATAACTCAATTATGGGGCATTCCAGACATGGATCTGATGGCGTCTCGTCAGAACTTCAAGGTTCCTTGCTACGGGTCCAGATCCAGGGATCCCAAGGTGACTCTAGTAGATGCTCTAGTAGCGCCCTGGACCTTCAACCTAGCTTATGTGTTCCCACCGTTTCCTCTCATTCCCAGGCTGGTAGCCAGGATCAATCAAGAGAGGGCTTCGGTGATCTTGATAGCTCCTGCGTGGCCACGCAGAACTTGGTATGCAGACCTGGTGAATATGTCATCGGCTCCACCATGGAAGCTACCTTTGAGACGGGACCTTCTTGTTCAAGGTCCGTTCGAACATCCGAATCTGGCATCACTCCAACTGACTGCTTGGAGATTGAACGCTTGATTTTATCAAAGCGTGGGTTCTCAGATTCTGTCATTGATACTCTTATTCAGGCTAGAAAGCCTGTAACTAGGAAATATATCTGTTGGTGCGATTCGAAAGGATTCCCATGGAACAGGGTAAAAATTCCTAAGATTCTATCCTTTCTACAAGAGGGTTTGGAGAAAGGATTATCTGCAAGTTCTTTGAAGGGACAGATTTCTGCTTTATCTGTTTTACTTCACAAGAAGCTGGCGGCTGTGCCAGATGTTCAGGCTTTTGTTCAGGCTCTGGTTAGAATCAAGCCTGTTTACAAACCTTTGACTCCTCCTTGGAGTCTCAATTTAGTTCTTTCAGTTCTTCAAGGGGTTCCGTTTGAACCCTTACATTCCGTAGATATTAAGTTATTATCTTGGAAAGTTTTATTTTTGGTTGCAATTTCTTCTGCTAGAAGAGTTTCAGAGTTATCTGCTCTGCAGTGTTCTCCTCCTTATCTGGTGTTCCATGCAGATAAGGTGGTTTTGCGTACTAAACCTGGTTTTCTTCCGAAAGTTGTTTCTAATAAAAATATTAACCAGGAGATAGTGGTGCCTTCTTTGTGTCCGAATCCAGTTTCAAAGAAGGAACGTTTGTTGCACAATTTGGATGTAGTTCATGCTCTAAAATTCTATTTAGAGGCTACAAAGGATTTCAGACAAACATCTTCCTTGTTTGTTGTTTATTCTGGTAAAAGGAGAGGTCAAAAAGCAACTTCTACCTCTCTCTCTTTTTGGTTTAAAAGCATCATCAGATTGGCTTATGAGACTGCCGGACGGCAGCCTCCTGAAAGAATCACAGCTCATTCCACTAGGGCTGTGGCTTCCACATGGGCCTTCAAGAACGAGGCTTCTGTTGATCAGATATGTAAGGCAGCGACTTGGTCTTCACTGCACACTTTTAGCAAATTTTACAAATTTGATACTTTTGCTTCTTCTGAGGCTATTTTTGGGAGAAAGGTTTTGCAAGCCGTGGTGCCTTCCATCTAGGTGACCTGATTTGCTCCCTCCCATCATCCGTGTCCTAAAGCTTTGGTATTGGTTCCCACAAGTAAGGATGACGCCGTGGACCGGATACACCTATGTTGGAGAAAACAGAATTTATGTTTACCTGATAAATTACTTTCTCCAACGGTGTGTCCGGTCCACGGCCCGCCCTGGTTTTTTAATCAGGTCTGATGATTTAATTTCTCTAACTACAGTCACCACGGTATCATATGATTTCTCCTATGCAAATATTCCTCCTTTACGTCGGTCGAATGACTGGGGAAGGCGGAGCCTAGGAGGGATCATGTGACCAGCTTTGCTGGGCTCTTTGCCATTTCCTGTTGGGGAAGAGAATATCCCACAAGTAAGGATGACGCCGTGGACCGGACACACCGTTGGAGAAAGTAATTTATCAGGTAAACATAAATTCTGTTTTTGCTATCGGACTGCTGGTCAGCAGCCTTCTGAGGGAATTACGGTTCATTCCAGGAGTGCTGTCTTCTCTTCTTGGGCTTTCAAAATTAAACTTCTGTGGAACAGGTTTTCAAGGCTACAATTTTTTTTTTCTTCAAATTTTGATTCTCTTGCCTCGGTTGTGGTTTCTTTTGGGAGAAAGGTTCTTCTAACGGCGGTGCCTTCTGTTTAGGTTACCTGTCTTGTCCCTCCCTAATCATCTGTGTCCTCTAGCTTGGGTATTGGTTCCCACTAGTAATTGATAATGCTGTGGATTTACCATATCTTAGGAAAGAGACCATAATTTATACTTACCTGATAAATGTATTTGTTTCCGGATATGGTGAGTCCACGGCCCCACCCTTTATTTTAAAACGGTTATTTTTTTCTAACACCTCAGGCACCTCTACACCTTTGTGTTATCTTCTTTTTCCATGTCCCTTTGGCTGAATGACTGGGGGTTATGGGTAAGGGAAGTGACATAAAACCGCTTTGCTGTGGTGCTCTTTGCCTCCTCCTGCTGGCCAGGAGGGATATTTCCACTAGTAATTGATGATGCCGTGGACTCACCATATCCGGAAATAAATACATTTATCAGGTATGTATACATTATGTTTTGCCAGTATTTTGGAGTTTCATGTCCCTTTAATCCTTGTTTGTATATTTGTTTTCAATTGTGTCTTTTTATGTAAGTTATGTGATATTTGTACAATTTTAAAAGCAGTGACCATTAATTAAATGATCTAATGCCTGAATTTACAGCTTCCTAAAAGCTGCTTGTGAATAACATTACCAAATTATTCTTTCTCATTTAATTTTTACATTTATTTGAAGTATAATTTAGGTGCGACCCAAGAAGCCCTGAATACAAAGTCTTGGCTGGTGGAAACAAGTATTGATCTGGGTGGTGGAGGCAGGTTTTATGGGGTAATTTAGGATGGCTGCATGCCCTGGAAAGAAAGAAGGATAAGAGAGCCGGAGGCCCAGTGCTTCTGTTCCCTTTTCTCCCCACTGTCAGGTAGACCTGTCCATCTCACCAACCCCTTCTATAGTTCTGCATGTGGTGGTATTTCTACAGTGATCAAGAGGATAATCCAGGCTTGAGTTACAAGATAATCTGGTATCTTTAAAACTATTTTACATTTATATCAAAAGGACAGTCTACTTGAAAATTGTTATTTTCTTTCATGTAATTAGCAAGAGTCCATGAGCTAGTGACGTATGGGATATACATTCCTACCAGGAGGGGCAAAGTTTCCCAAACCTCAAAATGCCTATAAATACATCCCTCACCACACCCACAAATCCGTTTTTACAAACTTTGCCTCCTATGGAGGTGGTGAAGTAAGTTTGTGCTAGATTCTACGTTGATATGCGCTCCGCAGCAGGTTGGAGCCCGGTTTTCCTCTCAGCGTGCAGTGAATGTCAGAGGGATGTGAGGAGAGTATTGCCTATTTGAATGCAATGATCTCCTTCTACGGGGTCTATTTCATAGGTTCTCTGTTATCGGTCGTAGAGATTCATCTCTTACCTCCCTTTTCAGATCGACGATATACTCTTATATATACCATTACCTCTGCTGATTTTCGTTTCAGTACTGGTTTGGCTTTCTACAACATGTAGATGAGTGTCCTGGGGTAAGTAAGTCTTATTTTCTGTGACACTCTAAGCTATGGTTGGGCACTTTTTTAATAAAGTTCTAAATATATGTATTCAAACATTTATTTGCCTTGACTCAGGATGTTCAACATTCCTTATTTTCAGACAGTCAGTTTCATATTTGGGATAATGCATTTGAATCAATCATTTTTTCTTACCTTAAAAATTTGACTTTTTCCATGTGGGCTGTTAGGCTCGCGGGGGCTGAAAATGCTTCATTTTATTGCGTCATTCTTGGCGCAGACTTTTTTGGCGCAAAATTTTTTTGCGTCATTATTTTACTTTTTTTGCGTCAAAAGTGTCGGCGTTCCGGATGTGGCGTCATTTTTGGCGCCAAAAGCATTTAGGCGCCAAATAATGTGGGCGTCTTATTTGGCGCTAAAAAAATATGGGCGTCATTTTTTTTCTCCACATTATTTAAGTCTCATTATTATTGCTTCTGGTTGCTAGAAGCTTGTTCACTGGCATTTTTTCCCATTCCTGAAACTGTCATTTAAGGAATTTGATCAATTTTGCTTTATATGTTGTTTATTCTATTACATATTGCAAGATGTCCCACGTTGCAACTGAGTCAGAAGATACTTCAGGAAAATCGCTGCCTGGTGCTGGAGCTACCAAAGCTAAGTGTATCTGCTGTAAACTTTTGGTATCTGTTCCTCCAGCTGTTTGTATTGAATGTCATGACAAACTTGTTAATGCAGATAAAATTTCCTTTAGTAAAGTTCCATTACCTGTTGCTGTTCCGTCAACATCTAATGCTCAGAGTGTTCCTGATAACATAAGAGATTTTGTTTCTGAATCCATTAAGAAGGCTTTGTCTGTTATTCCTCCTTCTAGTAAACATAAAAAATCTTTTAAAACTTCTCATTGTTCAGATGAATTTTTAAATGAACATCATCATTCTGATTCTGATAATGGTTCTTCTGGTTCAGAGGATTCTGTTTCAGAGGTTGATGCTGATAAATCTTCATATTTATTTAAAATGGAATTTATTCGTTCTTTACTTAAAGAAGTTCTAATTGCTTTAGAAATTGAGGATTCTGGTCCTCTTGATACTAAATCTAAACGTTTAGATAAGGTTTTTAAATCTCCTGTAGTTATTCCAGAAGTTTTTCCTGTTCCTAGTGCTATTTCTGAAGTAATTTCCAGGGAATGGAATAATTTGGGTAATTCATTTACTCCTTCTAAACGTTTTAAGCAATTATATCCTGTGCCATCTGACAGATTAGAGTTTTGGGACAAAATCCCTAAGGTTGATGGGGCTGTCTCTACTCTTGCTAAGCGTACTACGATTCCTACGGCAGATGGTACTTCCTTTAAGGATCCTTTAGATCGGAAAATTGAATCCTTTCTAAGAAAAGCCTATTTGTGTTAAGGTAATCGTCTTAGACCTACTTTATCTTTGGCGGATGTTGCTGCAGCTTCAACTTTTTGGTTGGAAGCTTTAGCGCAACAAGTAACAGATCATAATTCTCATAGCATTATTATTCTTCTTCAACATGCTAATAATTTTATTTGTGATGCCATCTTTGATATCATTAGGGTTGATGTCAGGTATATGTCTTTAGCTATTTTAGCTAGAAGAGCTTTATGGCTTAAAACTTGGAATGCTGATATGTCTTCTAAGTCTACTCTGCTTTCCCTTTCTTTCCAGGGTAATAAATTATTTGGTTCTCAGTTGGATTCTATTATTTCAACTGTTACTGGAGGGAAAGGAACTTTTTTACCACAGGATAAAAAAATCTAAAGGTAAATTCAGGTCTAATAATCGTTTTCGTTCCTTTCGTCACAACAAGGAACAGAAACCTGATCCTTCATCCTCAGGAGCGGTATCAGTTTGGAAACCATCTCCAGTCTGGAATAAATCCAAGCCTTCTGGAAAATCAAAGCCAGCTTCTAAGTCCACATGAAGGTGCGGCCCTCATTCCAGCTCAGCTGGTAGGGGGCAGATTACGTTTTTTCAAAGAAATTTGGATCAAATCCGTTCACAATCTTTGGATTCAGAACATTGTTTCAGAAGGGTACAGAATTGGCTTCAAAATAAGACCTCCTGCAAAGAGATTTTTTCTTTCCCGTGTCCCAGTAAATCCAGTGAAGGCTCAAGCATTTCTGAAATGTGTTTCAGATCTAGAGTTGGCTGGAGTAATTATGCCAGTTCCAGTTCTGGAACGGGGGCTGGGGTTTTATTCAAATCTCTCCATTGTACCGAAGAAGGAGAATTCCTTCAGACCAGTTCTGGATCTAAAGATATTGAATCGTTATGTAAGGATACCAACATTCAAAATGGTAACTGTAAGGACTATCCTGCCTTTTGTTCAGCAAGGGCATTATATGTCTACAATAGATTTACAGGATGCATATCTGCATATTCCGATTCATCCAGATCACTTTCAGTTTCTGAGATTCTCTTTCCTAGACAAGCATTACCAGTTTGTGGCTCTACCGTTTGGTCTAGCAACAGCTCCAAGAATTTTTACAAAGGTTCTCGGTGCCCTTCTGTCTGTAATCAGAGAACAGGGTATTGTGGTATTTCCTTATTTGGACGATATCTTGGTACTTGCTCAGTCTTCACATTTAGCAGAATCTCATACGAATCGACTTGTGTTGTTTCTTCAAGATCATGGTTGGAGGATCAATTTACTAAAAAGTTAATTGATTCATCAGACAAGGGTAACCTTTTTGGGTTTCCAGGTAGATTCAGTGTCCATGACTCTATCTTTGACAGACAAGAGACGTCTAAAATTGATATCAGCTTGTCGAAACCTTCAGTCACAATCATTCCCTTCGGTAGCCTTATGCATGGAAATTCTAGGTCTTATGACTGCTGCATCGGACGCGATAACCTTTGCTCGTTTTCACATGCGACCTCTTCAGCTCTGTATGCTGAACCAATGGTGCAGGGATTACACAAAGATATCTCAATTAATATCTTTAAAACCAATTGTACGACACTCTCTGACGTGGTGGACAGATCACCATCGTTTAGTTCAGGGGGCTTCTTTTGTTCTTCCGACCTGGACTGTAATTTCAACAGATGCAAGTCTTACAGGTTGGGGAGCTGTGTGGGGGTCTCTGACGGCACAAGGGGTTTGGGAATCTCAGGAGGTGAGATTACCGATCAATATTTTGGAACTCTGTGCAATTTTCAGAGCTCTTCAGTCTTGGCCTCTTCTGAAGAGAGAATCGTTCATTTGTTTTCAGACAGACAATGTCACAACTGTAGCATACATCAATCATCAAGGAGGGACTCACAGTCCTCTAGCTATGAAAGAAGTATCTCGAATTCTGGTTTGTTCGGAATCCAGCTCCTGTCTAGTTTCTGCGGTTCATATCCCAGGTATAGACAATTGGGAAGCGGATTATCTCAGTCGCCAAACGTTGCATCCGGGCGAATGGTCTCTTCACCCAGAGGTATTTCTTCAGATTGTTCAAATGTGGGGGTTTCCAGAAATAGATCTGATGGCCTCTCATCTAAACAAGAAACTTCCCAGGTATCTGTCCAGATCCAGGGATCCTCAAGCGGAAGCAGTGGATGCATTGTCACTTCCTTGGAAGTATCATCCTGCCTATATCTTTCCGCCTCTAGTTCTTCTTCCAAGAGTGATCTCCAAAATTCTGAAGGAATGCTCGTTTGTTCTGCTGGTAGCTCCAGCATGGCCTCACAGGTTTTGGTATGCGGATCTTGTCCGGATGGCTTCTTGCCAACCGTGGACTCTTCCGTTAAGACCAGACCTTCTGTCTCAAGGTCCTTTTTTCCATCAGGATCTCAAATCCTTAAATTTAAAGGTATGGAGATTGAACGATTGATTCTTAGTCAAAGAGGTTTCTCTGACTCTGTGATTAATACTATGTTACAGGCTCGTAAATCTGTATCTAGGGAGATATATTATAGAGTCTGGAAGACTTATATTTCTTGGTGTCTTTTTCATCATTTTTCCTGGCATTCTTTTAGAATTCCAAGAATTTTACAGTTTCTTCAGGATGGTTTGGATAAAGTTTGCTAAACTTCCTGATATTCATTGTTTTGTACAAGCTTTGGTGCGTATAAAGCCTGTCATTAAGTCAATTTCTCCTCCTTGGAGTCTGAATTTGGTTCTGGGGGCTCTTCAAGCTCCTCCGTTTGAACCTATGCATTTATTGGACATTAAATTACTTTCTTGGAAAGTTTTGTTCCTTTTGGCCATCTCTTCTGCCAGAAGAGTTTCTGAATTATCTGCTCTTTCTTGTGAGTCTCCTTTTTTGATTTTTCATCAGGATAAGGCGGTGTTGCGAACTTCTTTTGAATTTTTACCTAAGGTTGTGAATTCCAACAACATTAGTAGAGAGATTGTGGTTCCTTCATTATGTCCTAATCCTAAGAATTCTAAGGAGAAATCATTGCATTCTTTGGATATGGTTAGAGCTTTGAAATATTATGTTGAAGCTACTAAGACTTTTCGTAAGACGTCTAGTCAATTTATCTTTTCCGGTTCTAGGAAAGGTCAGAAGGCCTCTGCCATTTCTTTGGCATCCTGGTTGAAATCTTTAATTCATCATGCTTATGTCGAGTCGGGTAAAACTCTGCCTCAAAGGATTACAGCTCATTCTACTAGGTCAGTTTCTACTTCCTGGGCGTTTAGGAATGAAGCTTCGTTGATCAGATTTGCAAAACAGCAACTTGGTCTTCTTTGCATACTTTTACTAAATTCTACCATTCTGATGTGTTTTCTTCTTCTGAAGCTGTCTTTGGTAGAAAAGTACTTCAGGCAGCTATTTCAGTTTGAATCTTCTGCTTATGTTTTCATTTAAACTTTATTTTGGGTGTGGATTATTTTCAGCAGGAATTGGCTGTCTTTTTTTTATCCCTCCCTCTCTAGTGACTCTTGCGTGGAAAGATCCACATCTTGGGTAGTCATTATCCCATACGTCACTAGCTCATGGACTCTTGCTAATTACATGAAAGAAAACATAATTTATGTAAGAACTTACCTGATAAATTCATTTCTTTCATATTAGCAAGAGTCCATGAGGCCCACCCCTTTTTTTTGTGGTGGTTATGATTTTTTTGTATAAAGCACAATTATTCCAATTCCTTATATTTATGCTTTGCACTTTTTTCTTATCACCCCACTTCTTGGCTATTCGTTAAACTGATTTGTGGGTGTGGTGAGGGGTGTATTTATAGGCATTTTGAGGTTTGGGAAACTTTGCCCCTCCTGGTAGGAATGTATATCCCATACGTCACTAGCTCATGGACTCTTGCTAATATGAAAGAAATGAATTTATCAGGTAAGTTCTTACATAAATTATATTGTTTATGAAGATAGATAATCCCTTTATTTCCTTATCCCCAACACTGTATAATATAATATATATATCATTCTCCACGGAAGTGAGCACAATTTTATCTATATGGCACACATTAAGTAGCACTGGCTGTTGTGCAAATTTGAAAAGCACTGAGAATTAGGGGCAGCCTGCTGGGGCTTAAAAACAGGCAAATTTATGGGTAGTAAAGGTGTTCTCTAGCTTTTTAAACAAAAAAAATAAAAAATCAAGTAGACTGTTCCTTTGCATTAATGGTTTTAGTATTCACCTACAACTCTTCATTGTTTTTGACCTGTTGATGCTACGTCAGCAGTGTAAAACAGTGTATTTGCTAAATATATTTTTATCTAACCTGTCCTTAAACCTGTTGCACTTGGGATGTATGTCTATCTTTTGAGATAATTTACAATATTCAGAAATTGATATGATCTCTTACCATAGGAATGCTGTATAGTTCACCTCAAAAACCGATTCAGAAATGGCTTTTCCTGCCAAATGTTCTAATGGTATCCATTTGACTTCCTACTACAAATATTGTTAAGTTTTATGCAAATTATTAAATAGTTATTCCAATACACATTGCTCAGTGGAAATGTATCCATGTCGCAGAAAAAAATAATCGCACATTAATCCTTTCCTCAAAGGATGCAGCTCTTTTTCTTTAGCACAATCAAAGTTTCCTAGAATCAACACTTCTATTTCTAAAGGAAAAATCACAAAAGCAGCATGATGTTTGGTTTCCTGCCAAATGCACTAACTGTGCCGCTCATTATTTGTCAAAGGCAGTAATTGATTGTAAGATCACAAGCAACAGACCTTTTTATTTTTTTCTGCGGGCTGTTTGTTCTCTCTGTTAAGATGTTCAGGACTCTAGGACAAGACATTGGCTGTTCTTAGATGTGCACAACACACTTTTTTTAAATGTATTTTCTTTTCATCATCATAGCAAATAACTAAGTGCAGTGTATGGACAAATGTCGCTTTTCTTCTTAAATGGAAAGAGTCAACAGCCGCATTCATTACTTTTGGGAATTAAGAACCTGGCTACCAGGAGGAGGCAAAGACACCCCAGCCAAAGGCTTAAATACTGCTCCCACTCTCCTCATTTCCCAGTCATTTTTTGCTTTTCGCCCCAGGAGGTTGGCAGAGAAGTATCAGAATTTAAAATTTTTGTTTTTTGTCTCTTATGGAGGGTAGTACTCTTCGGCATGGGACAGGAGTTTTAAGTAGTCCTGTCAGTCTCTCAGTGAGGGCTTCAATGAAAGAGTCTGGAGATGCAGGGAGAGTCTCTCTGTGAAACAATCCTGACTCATATTAACAGCTCCACAAGCAATCAGCGTTGTCTAACTTCGCTCCGCTGCCTGCTTTCTTCTCAAGTCCATGGCGGAGGCAATGCCACTATTCATCACACTTGAAAGGCTGTGTTCCTGTTCCACGGCGTAGATTCCGGTTAAATCGTTTCATTTCTTTCATGTAATTAGCAAGAGTCCATGAGCTAGTGACGTATGGGATATACATTCCTACCAGGAGGGGCAAAGTTTCCCAAACCTTAAAGTGCCTATAAATACACCCCTCACCACACCCACAATTCAGTTTTACAAACTTTGCCTCCGATGGAGGTGGTGAAGTAAGTTTGTGCTAGATTCTACGTTGATATGCGCTCCGCAGCAAGTTGGAGCCCGGTTTTCCTCTCAGCGTGCAGTGAATGTCAGAGGGATGTGAGGAGAGTATTGCCTATTTGAATGCAGTGATCTCCTTCTAAGGGGTCTATTTCATAGGTTCTCTGTTATCGGTCGTAGAGATTCATCTCTTACCTCCCTTTTCAGATCGACGATATACTCTTATATATACCATTACCTCTGCTGATTCTCGTTTCAGTACTGGTTTGGCTATCTGCTATATGTAGATGAGTGTCCTGGGGTAAGTAAGTCTTATTTTCTGTGACACTCCTAGCTATGGTTGGGCACTTTGTTTATAAAGTTCTAAATATATGTATTCAAACATTTATTTGCCTTGACTCAGAATGTTCAACTTTCCTTATTTTTCAGACAGTCAGTTTCATATTTGGGATAATGCATTTTAATTTAACATTTTTTACCTTAAAATTTGACTTTTTCCCTGTGGGCTGTTAGGCTCGCGGGGGCTGAAAATGCTTCATTTTATTGCGTCATTCTTGGCGCGGACTTTTTGGCGCAAAAATTCTATTTCCGTTTCCGGCGTCATACATGTCGCCGGAAGTTGCGTCATTTTTTGACGTTATTTTGCGCCAAAAATGTCGGCGTTCCGGATGTGGCGTCATTTTTGGCGCCAAAAAGCATTTAGGCGCCAAATAATGTGGGCGTCTTATTTGGCGTGAAAAAATATGGGCGTCACTTTTGTCTCCACATTATTTAAGTCTCATTTTTTATTGCTTCTGGTTGCTAGAAGCTTGTTCTTTGGCATTTTTTCCCATTCCTGAAACTGTCATTTAAGGAATTTGATCAATTTTGCTTTATATGTTGTTTTTTCTTTTACATATTGCAAGATGTTCCACGTTGCAACTGAGTCAGAAGATACTTCAGGAAAATCACTGCACAGTGCTGGAGCTACCAAGCTAAGTGTATCTGCTATAAACTTTTTGGTATCTGTTTCTCCAGCTGTTATTTGTATTGCATGTCATGTCAAACTTATAAATGCAGATAAAATTTCCTTTAGTACTGTTACATTACCTGTTGCTGTTCCGTCAACATCTAATTTTCAGAGTGTTCCTGATAACATAAGAGATTTTATTTTTTAAATCCATTAAGAAGGCTATGTCTGTTATTTCTCCTTCTAGTATACATAAAAGTCTTTTAAAACTTCTCTTTTTTCAGATGAATTTTTAAATGAACATCATCATTCTGATACTGATAATAGTTCTTCTGGTTCAGAGGTTTCTGTCTCAGAGGTTGATGCTGATAAATCTTTGTATTTGTTCAAGATGGAATTTATTCGTTCTTTACTTAAAGAAGTGTTATTTGCATTAGAAATAGAGGATTCTGGTCCTCTTGATACTAAATGTAAACGTTTAAATAAGGTTTTTTAAATCTCCTGTAGTTATTCCAGAAGTGTTTTATCTCCCTGATGCTATTTCTGAAGTAATTTCCAGGGAATGGAATAATTTGGGTAATTTATTTTACTCCTTCTAGACGTTTAAGCAAATTATATCCTGTGCCATCTGACAGATTAGAGTTTTTTGGGACAAAAATCCCTAAGGTTATGGGGCTGTCTCTACTCCTGCTAATGTACTACTATTCCTACGGCAGATAGTACTTCATTTAAGGATCCTTTAGATAGGAAAATTGAATCCTTTCTAAGAAAAGCTTACTTATGTTCAGGTAATCTTCTTAGACCTGCTATATTTTTAGCGGATGTTGCTGCAGCTTCAACTTTTTGGTTAGAAGCTTTAGCGCAACAAGTAACAGATCATAATTTTATAGCATTATTATTATTCTATAACATGCTAATAATTTTATTGGTGATACCATCTTTTGATATCATTAGAGTTGATGTCAGGTATATGTCTCTAGCTATTTTAGCTAGAAAAGCTTTATGGATTAAACTTGGAATGCTGACATGTCTTCTAAGTCAACTTTGCTTTCTTTCCAGGGTAAATAATCATTTTCGTTCCTTTCCTCACAAGGAACAAAAACCTGATCCTTCATCCTCAGGAGCGGTATCAGTTTGGAAACTATTTCCAGTTTGGAATATATCCAAGCCTTATAGAAACCTATAGCCAGCTCCTAAGTACCTATGAAGGTGCGGCCCTTATTCCAGCTCAGCTGGTATGGGGCAGATTACGTTCTCTTCAAAGAAATTTGGATCAATTCCGTTCTTAATCTCTGGTTTCAGAAACATTGTTTTCAGAAAGGTATAAAATTGGCTTCAAGTTAAGGCCTCCTGCTAAGAGATTCTTTTCTTTCCCGTGTCCCAGTTAACACAGCAAAGGCTCAGCATTTCTGAAATGTGTTTCAGATCTAGAGTTGGCTGGAGTATTTGTGCCAGTTCCAGTTCTGGAACAGGGGCTGGGGTTTTATTTTATCTCTTCATTGTACCAAAGAAGGTCAATTCCTTCAGACCAGTTCCGGATCTATCATTATTGAATCGTTATGTTAGGATACCAACATTCAAGATGGTTACTGTAGGACTATCCTGCCTTTTGTTTAGCAAGGGCATTATATGTCTACAATAGTTTTACAGGATGTGTATCTGCATATTCCGATTCATCCAGATCACTTTTAGTGTCTGAGATTCTCTTTTTAGACCAGCATTACCAGTTTTGTGGATCTACCGTTTGGCCTAGCCTCAGTTCCAAGAATTTTTTTCAAAGGTTCTCGGTGCCCTTCTTTCTGTAATCAGAGAATAGGGTTTTGGTATTTCCTTATTTGGACGATATCTTGGTACTTGCTCAGTCTTCTCTTTTTCGAAGAATCTCATACGAATCGACTTGTGTTGTTTCTTCAAGTTCATGGTTGGAGGATCAGTTTACCAATCAGTTCATTGATTCCTCAGACAAGGGTAACCTTTTTAGGTTTCTAGATAAATTCAGTGTCTATGACTCTGTCCTTGTCAGACAAGAGAAGTTTAACATTGATATCAGCTTGTCAAAACCTTCAGTCACAATCATTCCCTTTGGTAGCCTTATGCATGGAAATGTTGGGTCTTAGGACTGCCGCATCAGATGCGATCTCCTTTGCTCGTTTTCACATGCGACCTCTTCAGCTCTGTATGCTGAACCAATGGTGCAGGGATTACTCAAAGATATCTTAATTAATATCTTTAAACCGATTTTACAACACTCTCTGACATGGTGGACAGATCACCATCGTTTAGTTCAGGGGGCTTCTTTGTTCTTCCGACCTGGACTATAATCTCAACAGATGCAAGTCTTACAGGTTGGGGAGCTGTGTGGGGGTATCTGACGGCACAAGGGGTTTGGGAATCTCAGGAGGTGAGATTTCCGATCAATATTTTGGAACTCCGTGCAATTTTCAGAGCTCTTCAGTCTTGGCCTCTTCTGAAGAGAGAGTTGTTCATTTGTTTTCAGATAGACAATGTCACAACTGTGGCATACATCAATCATCAAGGAGGGACTCACAGTCCTCTGGCTATGAAAGAAGTATCTCGAATTTTGGTTTGGGCGGAATCCAGCTCCTGTCTAATCTCTGCGGTTCATATCCCAGGTATGGACAATTGGAAAGCGGATTATCTCAGTCGCCAAACGTTGCATCCGGGCGAATGGTCTCTTCACCCAGAGGTATTTCTTCAGATTGTTCAAATGTGGGAACTTCCAGAAATAGATCTGATGGCTTCTCATCTAAACAAGAAACTTCCCAGGTATCTGTCCAGATCCCGGGATCCTCAGGCGGAGGCAGTGGATGCATTATCACTTCCTTGGAAGTATCATCCTGCCTATATCTTTCCGCCTCTAGTTCTTCTTCCAAGAGTAATCTCCAAGATTCTGAAGGAATGCTCGTTTGTTCTGCTGGTAGCTCCGGCATGGCCTCACAGGTTTTGGTATGCGGATCTTGTCCGGATGGCCTCTTGCCAACCGTGGACTCTTCCGTTAAGACCAGACCTTTTGTCTCAAGGTCCTTTTTTCCATCAGGATCTGAAATCCTTAAATTTAAAGGTATGGAGATTGAACGCTTGATTCTTGGTCAAAGAGGTTTCTCTGACTCTGTGATTAATACTATGTTACAGGCTCGTAAATCTGTATCCAGTGAGATATATTATAGAGTCTGGAAGACTTATATTTCTTGGTGTCTTTCTCATCATTTTTCTTGGCATTCTTTTAGAATTCCGAGAATATTACAGTTTCTTCAGGATGGTTTAGATAAAGGTTTGTCCGCAAGTTCCTTGAAAGGACAAATCTCTGCTCTTTCTGTTCTTTTTCACAGAAAGATTGCTATTCTTACTGATATTCATTGTTTTGTGTCATTAAGTCAATTTCTCTTCCTTGGAGTTTGAATTTGGTTCTGGGGGCTCTTCAAGCTCCTCCATTTGAACCTATGCATTCATTGGATATTAAATTACTTTCTTGGAAAGTTTTGTTCCTTTTGGCCATCTCTTCTGCCAGAAGAGTTTTCTGAATTATCTGCTCTTTTTTGTGAGTCTCCTTTTCTGATTTTTCATCAGGATAAGGCGGTGTTGCGGACTTCTTTTGAATTTTTACCTAAGTTGTGAATTCCAACAACATTAGTAGAGACATTGTGGTTCCTTCATTATGTCTTAATCCTAAGAATTCTAAGGAGAAATCGTTGCATTCTTTGGATGTTATTAGAGCTTTGAGATATTATGTTGAAGCTTCTAAGTCTTTCCGAAAGACTTCTAGTTTATTTGTTATCTTTTCCGGTTTTTAGAAAGGCCAGAAAACTTCTGCCATTTCTTTGGCATCTTGGTTGAAATCTTTAATTTATCTTGCCTATGTTGAGTCGGGTAAGACTCCGCCTCATAGGATTACAGCTCATTCTACTAGGTCAGTTTCTACTTCCTGGGCGTTTAGGAATGAAGCTTCGGTTGATCAGATTTGCAAAGCGGCAACTTGGTCCTCTTTGCATATTTTTACCAAATTCTACCATTTTGTTGTATTTTCTTTTTCTGAAGCAGTTTTTGGTAGAAAAGTACTTCAGGCAGCGGTTTCAGTTTGAATCTTCTGCTTATGTTTTTCATTAAACTTTATTTTGGGTGTGGATTATTTTCAGCAGGAATTGGCTGTCTTTATTTTATCCCTCCCTCTCTAGTGACTCTTGTGTGGAAAGATCCACATCTTGGGTAGTCATTATCCCATACGTCACTAGCTCATGGACTCTTGCTAATTACATGAAAGAAAACATAATTTATGTAAGAACTTACCTGATAAATTCATTTCTTTCATATTAGCAAGAGTCCATGAGGCCCGCCCTTTTTTGTGGTGGTTATGATTTTTTTGTATAAAGCACAATTATTCCAATTCCTTATTTTATATGCTTTCGCACTTTTTTCTTATCACCCCACTTCTTGGCTATTCGTTAAACTGAATTGTGGGTGTGGTGAGGGGTGTATTTATAGGCACTTTAAGGTTTGGGAAACTTTGCCCCTCCTGGTAGGAATGTATATCCCATACGTCACTAGCTCATGGACTCTTGCTAATATGAAAGAAATGAATTTATCAGGTAAGTTCTTACATAAATTATGTTTTTTCGTTATCGGTAATGTACTGTAATGTGAATGTTTCTCTTGTAAGATGTATCGAGTCCACAAATTCATCCATACTTGTGGGATATTCTCCTTCCCCACAGGAAGTGGCAGAGAGAGCACCCACAGCAGAGCTGTCTATATAGCTCCTCCCTTAGCTCCACCCCCCAGTCATTCTCTCTGCCTGCTTAACTGCTAGGAAGGGCAAAGAGGAGTGTGGTGACAAAAATGTTAGTTTTTTACTTCTCAAGCAAAAGTTTGTTATTTTAAATGGTACCGGTGTGTACTATTTACTCTCTGGCAGAAAAGGGATGAATATTTCTGCAAGGAGGATGATGATCTTAGCACTTTGTAACTAAGATCCACTGCTGTTCTCACAAGGGCTGAAGAGTACAGGAAAACTTCAGTTGGGGGAACAGTTTGCAGGCTAAACTGCATTAAGGTATGTTCAGTCTATTTTTTTCTAGACAGACTGTGTTATTTCTAGAAAAGGCTGGCAATATCCCCATGAGGGAGGGGTAAGCTGTTTTCAGTAAAAGAGGAATCCAAGCTTGCATAAAGGGCTCATGTTACTGGTGACACTAATAGGAAAAAACGTTTTGGTTTAATTACAAATAAAATGTTTTTTGAGGGACTTTAAGGGGTCTTTGTGGCTTGTTTAAGGGTTATTAACCCACATGGCTAGTTTAAGAAACACTCTGGTGTTTTTTAGGCCCCATAACTTCGAGTGAGGTGGGTGGGGCCTATTTTCAGTTGCACAGTTTATTTACTTCAGAGACATCCAGTTGCTTCTCCAGAGGGTCCTGCTGTATTTGAGGGCTGTAAAGAGGTCTTTTCCCCCACAAATCGTTCCTAAAGGGCAGGTAGGCGCCACAGCAGAGCTGTGGCAAGGTGCTGAACGTTATTTTACCGGTTTTGAAGTTTTTTCAATCCGGTTTTTACATTAAGGGGTTAATTGTTTATTTGCATAGTTGTGCAAAGTTACTAAGGCTTTATGATGCTACTGTAAAATTTTTGTTGCGTTTACTGCTTTTTTACACTGTTTTGCAGAATTTGTGCAGCTTTTTTTTCTCTTAAAGTTCTTCAAGGGGTTCCATTTGAACCTATGCATTCCATAGATATTAAGCTTCTGTCTTGGAAAGTTTTGTTTTTAGTAGCTATCTCTTCGGCTCGAAGAGTTTCTAAGTTATCTGCTTTACAGTGTGACTCACCTTATCTTATTTTCCATGCAGATAAGGTGGTTTTACGTACCAAACCTGGATTCCTTCCTAAGGTTCTTTCTAATAGGAATATCAATCAGGAAATTGTTGTTCCGTCGCTGTGTCCTAATCCTTCTGCACAATCTTGATGTGGTTCGTGCTTTAAAGTTCTACTTACAAGCAACCAAAGATTTCCGTCAAACATCTTCATTGTTTGTTGTCTATTCTGGTAAGCGGAGAGGTCAAAAGTCTGACTACCTCTCTTTCTTTTTGGCTGCAATACATCATCCGTATGGCTTATGAGACTGCTGGCCAGCAGCCTCCTGAAAGAATTACTGCTCATTCTACTAGAGCAGTGGCTTCCACATGGGCTTTTAAAAATGAGGCTTCTGTTGAACAGATTTGTAAGGCGGCGACTTGGTTTTCGCTTCATACTTTTTCCAAATTTTACAAATTCGATTCTTTTGCTTCTTCGGAGGCTATTTTTGGGAGAAAGGTTCTACAAGCAGCGGTGCCTTCCGTTTAAGGAACCTGTCTTGTCCCTCCCTTCATCCGTGTCCTAAAGCTTTGGTATTGGTATCCCACAAGTATGGATGAATCCGTGGACTTGATACATCTTACAAGAGAAAACAGAATTTATGCTTACCTGATAAATTTCTTTCTCTTGTGATGTATCGAGTCCACGGCCCGCCCTGTCTATTTAAGACAGGTAGTATATTTTTATTTCAAAAACTTCAGTCACCACTGCACCCTATAGTTTCTCCTTTTTCTTCCTAGCCTTCGGTCGAATGACTGGGGGTGGAGCTAAGGGAGGAGCTATATAGACAGCTCTGCTGTGGGTGCTCTCTCTGCCACTTCCTGTAGGGAAGGAGAATATCCCACAAGTATGGATGAATCCGTGGACTCGATACATTACAAGAGAGAAATTTATCAGGTAAGCATAAATTCTGTTTTTTCACAAGAGGCTACAAACACCTTGTGGGTCCAACTATATGACATAAGGGTCTCAGTGAGTCTCTGTTAGTATCTTGGAATCGAGGTTTAATATCTCCTGAGGGGGTTTATTGAACAGGGGGGTTTATAATCATGTTTATGTGATTCAACCTGCTTGTGTATGTTTCTTCTGGGCTTTGAGGCTTTTGGAAGTGACACAGCCTTTTGGTTGGGCGTGCTTTTTGGACTGTATGGTTCACCTTGTGTTTGGGCGTGGTTCCTGACCGTGTGGTGATGAGAATATTCTCGTCCGCAGTGGTCTAGTCATAGGAGGTGGTGAGTGCCCTAGCCATTGTGGGTGTCAGGTGCCGTTTTTGTTTTAATACTTTAGTCCATATTGATATTTCTCCTGTTAAGTGTGGTCAGTCCACGGGTCATCATTACTTCTGGGATATTAACTCCTCCCCAACAGGAAGTGCAAGAGGATTCACCCAGCAGAGCTGTCATATAGCTCCTCCCCTCTACATCACACCCAGTCATTCTCTTGCACCCAACTAATAGATAGGATGTGTGAGAGGACTGTGGTGATTATATTTAGTTTTATACCTTCAATCAAAAGTTTGTTATTTTATAACAGCACCGGAGTGTGTTGTTCCTTCTCTGGTAGAATTTGAAGAAGAATCTACCTGAGTTTTTTGTATGTTTTTAGCCGGCGTAGTTAAGATCATATTGCTGTTCTCGGCCATCTGAGGAGTGAGGTAAACTTCAGATCAGGGGACAGCGGGCAGGTTAACCTGCAAAGAGGTATGTAGCAGCATATTATTTTCTGACAATGGAATTGACTGAGAAGATTCTGCCATACCGATATAATGTAAGCTCAGCCTTAAATGCAGTAGTAGCAACTGGTATCAGGCTGTCATGTATGTATATTTACACTTCAGTATTCTGGGGAATGGCACTTCACTGGGATAATACTGTATGCATAAGACTTTAGCCTAATTTGCAGTGACTAGCAACAGGCTTTCTAATGACATTTCATTTATTTGATGTTAAACGTTTTTTGCTGGCATGTTAAATCGTTTAATTTTCTGAGGTACTGGGTGAAAAAAAAAAAAAAAAATGTTTTGGGCACTGTTTTTTTCCACTTGGCAGTCGTTTTATTTAATTTAAGACAGTTTACTGATCTCCCTCACTGTTGTGTGTGAGGGGGAGGGGCCTATTTTGGCGCTTTTGCTACGCATCAAAAAATTCAGTCAGAAGTCTCTTGTCTTCCCTGCATGATCCGGTTCGTCTCTACAGAGCTCAGGGGTCTTCAAAACTTATTTTGAGGGAGGTAATCACTCACAGCAGAGCTGTGAGATTGTAACTGACTGTGATAAAAAACGTTTATTCCTGTACTTTTTTTCTGCTATTCAGGGTTAGTTATCCATTACTAATGGGGGCAATCCTTTGCTAAAATTTTTACCAGAAAGAATTTGATGTTATAGTTTCTCAAGTTTATTATTCCTCAACTGTCATAACTTTTTCTGTGCTTCTTAAAGGCACAGTACGTTTTCATATTATTTGTAAATTACTTTGAAAAGTATTTCCAAGTTGCTAGTTTATTTGCTAGTGTGTTAAACATGTCTGATTCAGAGGAATATCTCTGTGCTATATGTGCTAAAGCCAAAGTGGAGCCCAATAGAAATTTATGTACTAATTGCATTGATGCTACTTTAAATAAAAGTCAATCTGTACAAATTGAACATATTTCACCAAACAACGAGGGGAGAGTTATGCCGACTAACTCGCCTCACGTGTCAGTACCTGCATCTCCCGCTCGGGAGGTGCGTGATATTGTAGCGCCGAGTACATCAGGGCGGCCATTACAAATCACATTACAGGATATGGCTAATGTTATGACTGAAGTTTTGGCTAAATTACCAGAACTAAGGGGTAAGCGTGATCACTCTGGGGTGAGAACAGAGTGCGCTGTTGATAATAGGGCCATGTCTGATACTGCGTCACAGTATGCTGAACATGAGGACGTAGAGCTTCAATCTGCAGGTGACGGTTCTGATCCCAATAGAATGGATTCAGACATTTCTAATTTTAAGTTTAAACTCGAAAACCTCCGTGTACTGTTAGGGGAGGTATTAGCAGCTCTGAATGATTGTAACACCGTTGCAATCCCAGAGAAATTATGTAGGCTGGATAGATACTATGCGGTACCGGCGAGTACTGACGTATTTCCTATACCTAAGAGGCTTACAGAGATAATTACTAAGGAGTGGGATAGGCCCGGTGTACCCTTTTCCCCCCCTCCTGTGTTTAGAAAAATGTTTCCAATAGACGCCACCACACAGGACTTATGGCAGACGGTCCCTAAGGTGGAGGGAGCGGTTTCTACTCTGGCTAAGCGTACCACTATCCCGGTTGAGGATAGCTGTGCCTTTTCAGATCCAATGGATAAAAAATTAGAGGGTTACCTTAAGAAAATGTTTGTTCAACAAGGTTTTATATTGCAACCCCTTGCATGTATTGCGTCTGTCACGGCCGCGGTCGCTTTTTGGTCCGAGTCCCTGGAAGAGACTCTTGACTCAATAACTATAGATGAGATTTCAAACAAGCTTAAGACACTTAAGCTAGCTAATTCATTTATTTCGGATGCCGTAGTACATTTAACTAAACTTACGGCTAAGAATTCCGGATTCGCCATTCAGGCACGCAGAGCACTGTGGCTAAAATCCTGGTCAGCTGACGTTACTTCTAAATCTAAATTACTTAACATACCTTTCAAAGGGCAGACCTTATTCGGGCCCGGGTTGAAAGAAATTATCGCTGACATTACAGGAGGTAAAGGCCATGCCCTGCCTCAAGACAGAGCCAAACCTAAGGCTAGACAGTCTAATTTTCGTTCCTTTCGTAATTTCAAAGCAGGAGCAGCATCAACTTCCTCTGCACCAAAACAGGAAGGAGCTGTTGCTCGCTACAGACAAGGCTGGAGACCTAACCAGTCCTGGAACAAGGGCAAGCAGGCCAGGAAACCTGCTGCTGCCCCTAAGACAGCATGAATTGAGGGCCCCCGATCCGGGAACGGATCTAGTGGGGGGCAGACTTTCTCTCTTCGCCCAGGCTTGGGCAAGAGATGTCCAGGATCCCTGGGCGTTAGAGATCATATCTCAGGGATATCTTCTGGACTTCAAATCCTCTCCCCCAAAAGGGAGATTTCATCTGTCAAGGTTGTCAACAAACCAAATAAAGAAAGAGGCGTTTCTACGCTGTGTACAAGATCTTTTACTAATGGGAGTGATCCATCCGGTTCCGCGGTCGGAACACGGACAAGGGTTTTACTCAAATCTGTTTGTGGTTCCCAAAAAAGAGGGAACTTTCAGGCCAATCTTGGATTTAAAGATCCTAAACAAATTCCTAAGAGTTCCATCGTTCAAAATGGAAACTATTCGGACAATTCTACCCATGATCCAAAAGGGCCAGTACATGACCACAGTGGATTTAAAGGATGCTTACCTTCACATACCGATTCACAAGGATCATTACCGGTATCTAAGGTTTGCCTTCCTAGACAGGCATTACCAGTTTGTAGCTCTTCCATTCGGATTAGCTACGGCTCCAAGAATCTTCACAAAGGTTCTGGGTGCTCTTCTGGCGGTACTAAGACCGCAAGGAATTTCGGTAGCTCCGTACCTAGACGACATTCTGATACAAGCTTCAAGCTTTCAAACTGCCAAGTCTCATACAGAGTTAGTACTGGCATTTCTAAGGTCGCATGGATGGAAGGTGAACGAAAAGAAGAGTTCTCTCTTTCCACTCACAAGAGTTCCCTTCTTGGGGACTCTTATAGATTCTGTAGAAATGCAGATCTACCTGACAGAAGACAGGTTAACAAAGCTTCAAAATGCATGCCGTGTCCTTCATTCCATTCAACACCCGTCAGTGGCTCAATGCATGGAGGTAATCGGCTTGATGGTAGCGGCAATGGACATAGTACCCTTTGCACACCTACATCTCAGACAGCTGCAATTGTGCATGCTAAGTCAGTGGAATGGGGATTACTCAGACTTGTCCCCTACTCTGAATCTGGATCAAGAGACCAGAAATTCTCTTCTATGGTGGCTTTCTCGGCCACATCTGTCCAGGGGGATGCCATTCAGCAGGCCAGATTGGACAATTGTAACAACAGACGCCAGCCTACTAGGTTGGGGCGCTGTCTGGAATTCTCTGAAGGCTCAGGGACAATGGAATCAGGAGGAGAGTCTCCTGCCAATAAACATTCTGGAATTGAGAGCAGTTCTCAATGCCCTTCTGGCTTGGCCCCAGTTAACAACTCGGGGGTTCATCAGGTTTCAGTCGGACAACATCACGACTGTAGCTTACATCAACCATCAGGGAGGGACAAGAAGCTCCCTAGCAATGATGGAAGTATCAAAGATAATTCGCTGGGCAGAGTCTCACTCTTGCCACCTGTCAGCAATCCACATCCCGGGAGTGGAGAACTGGGAGGCGGATTTCCTAAGTCGTCAGACTTTTCATCCGGGGGAGTGGGAACTTCATCCGGAGGTCTTTGCCCAAATTCTTCGACGTTGGGGCAAACCAGAGATAGATCTCATGGCGTCTCGACAGAACGCCAAGCTTCCTTGTTACGGGTCCAGATCCAGGGATCCGGGAGCGGTTCTGATAGATGCTTTGACAGCACCTTGGACCTTCGGGATGGCTTATGTGTTTCCACCCTTCCCGATGCTTCCTCGATTGATTGCCAGAATCAAACAGGAGAGAGCATCGGTGATTCTAATAGCGCCTGCGTGGCCACGCAGGACTTGGTATGCAGATCTAGTGGACATGTCATCCTGTCCACCTTGGTCTCTGCCTCTGAGACAGGATCTTCTGATCCAGGGTCCCTTCAAACATCAAAATCTAATTTCTCTGAAGCTGACTGCTTGGAAATTGAACGCTTGATTTTATCAAAACGTGGTTTTTCTGAGTCAGTAATTGATACCTTAATACAGGCTAGGAAGCCTGTTACCAGAAAGATTTACCATAAAATATGGCGTAAATACTTATAATGGTGCGAATCCAAGAGTTACTCATGGAGTAAGGTTAGGATTCCTAGGATATTGTCTTTTCTACAAGAAGGTTTAGAAAAGGGTTTATCCGCTAGTTCCTTAAAGGGACAGATTTCAGCTCTGTCCATTCTTTTACACAAACGTCTGTCAGAGGTTCCGGACGTTCAAGCTTTTTGTCAGGCTTTAGCTAGGATCAAGCCTGTGTTTAAAACTGTTGCTCCACCATGGAGTTTGAACTTAGTTCTTAATGTTTTACAGGGGGTTCCGTTTGAACCCCTTCATTCCATTGATATCAAGCTGTTATCTTGGAAAGTTCTGTTTTTAATGGCTATTTCCTCGGCTCGAAGAGTCTCTGAGTTATCTGCCTTACATTGTGATTCTCCTTATCTGATTTTTCATTCAGACAAGGTAGTTCTGCGTACTAAACCTGGGTTCTTACCTAAGGTGGTCACTAACAGGAATATCAATCAAGAGATTGTTGTTCCATCTTTGTGTCCTAATCCTTCTTCGAAGAAGGAACGTCTTCTACACAATCTAGATGTAGTCCGTGCCCTGAAATTTTATCTACAGGCAACTAAGGATTTTCGACAAACGTCTTCCCTGTTTGTCGTTTATTCTGGTCAGAGGAGAGGTCAAAAAGCTTCGGCTACCTCTCTCTCTTTTTGGCTTCGTAGCATAATACGTTTAGCCTATGAGACTGCTGGACAGCAGCCTCCTGAAAGAATTACAGCTCATTCTACTAGAGCTGTGGCTTCCACTTGGGCCTTTAAGAATGAGGCTTCTGTTGAACAGATTTGCAAGGCTGCAACTTGGTCTTCTCTTCATACTTTTTCCAAATTTTACAAATTTGACACTTTTGCTTCTTCGGAGGCTGTTTTTGGGAGAAAGGTTCTTCAGGCAGTGGTTCCTTCCGTATAAAGAGCCTGCCTGTCCCTCCCGTCATCCGTGTACTTTAGCTTTGGTATTGGTATCCCAGAAGTAATGATGACCCGTGGACTAACCACACTTAACAGGAGAAAACAAAATTTATGCTTACCTGATAAATTCCTTTCTCCTGTAGTGTGGTCAGTCCACGGCCCGCCCTGTTTTTATGGCAGGTCTAAATTTTTCAATTATACTCCAGTCACCACTGCACCCTTTGGCTTCTCCTTTCTCTTTGGTTCTCGGTCGAATGACTGGTTGTGACGTAGAGGGGAGGAGCTATATGACAGCTCTGCTGGGTGAATCCTCTTGCACTTTCTGTTGGGGAGGAGTTAATATCCCAGAAGTAATGATGACCCGTGGACTGACCACACTACAGGAGAAAGGAATTTATCAGGTAAGCATAAATTTTGTTTTCCTCTATCCAGTTATGGAGGATTCTGATGCTGAGACTGTGCTCATTTCAGATTCAGTTACGGAGGATTCTGATACCGAGACTATTTTGATTTCAGATTCTGTGTCCGGTGATGACTCTGGTCGACATGTGTCAACGAGGCCAAACCGGTTTTGTTCCGTATGCCATATAAGAGCGCCTGGTTCCTGATGCTCAGGGAATAGGGCCTGCTGAGCCATCCGCCTCTGGGGGCCCCATCCTCCAAGAGCCGAGTTCCCTACCAATTCATACTTCTACACATGCGGGTAACCCAGTTTATGGTTCCTCCGTACGGGGTGGCGTGTTCCCCTCCGGAGGTTGCAGCAAGTTTTCGTTTCCTGATAATGTTAGCGATGGTCCATCTGCAGAGTCCAGGCGTTTATTTGAGATTGTGCTCGTGCCCTATTGCCCCGTATCTTCTGTCTTGGGGTTGGCCTCTACAGTTCCCCTCAGGTGTAACTGTTCCTGAGTGTTGTGCCTTTCATTACAGGATTGTGCGCCTTAGCGTGTTGCTTAGACATATTTTTCAGTTATTCAATGACCCTATCGTGAAAGTAAATCCTTGCATTGTACAAACGCTAGGATTTACTATTGAAACAAATAAAGGGCACTTTTATTCATGAAGCATAAGATACTTTGTGTAGAAAGCTCCTTTATTTGATTCAATCGATCGTCGCTCTTAGCTGCTACAGCAGCCCACGGCTAAATAATTTTTTGGCTAAGAGGTGACGTTTTCACCTCTTAGCCAATAGCCGTGAGGTAAATCCGGCTACCATGGGCACCAAGCTGGATTTACCACACGGCTATTGGCTAAGAGGTAAAAACGACACCTCTTAGCCAAAAAATTATTTAGCCGTGGACTGCTGTATGAGCTAAAAGCGGTGATCGATTGAATCAAATAAAGGAGATTTCTACATGAAGTATCTTATACTTCATGAATAAAAGTGCCCTTTATTTGTTTCAATAGTAAATCCTAGCGTTTTTACAATGCTAGGATTTACTTTCACTTTAACAGATATGGGGAATTTCAGTCTGATAATTTGAATGGTGCACCTCATTAGACATGTGGGATTATCTCTTGTCATTTGTTTGAGATCTTTCCCAGTTTTTTTAAAATGATAGGGCTCCATTTGACTGGTCCTGCGGGTAGGCCTGTGTCTTTTGGGAGTTAACCTTCAGGTTGCCTTATATTTTATTTTGTATCCGATGGGATGTCTTTTATTTGCGTTTCCTTTGGGAACCATCTGGGATCGATACTCTTTGTTACTTCTCCGGAAGTTGTTTGGACATGTTTGCCCTACGTTTAATAATGTCTGTTTTTGTTTTTTCCCTATGTGGGAGAATTTATGCAGCTTGCCGATTAGGACCTTGAGTACAGGCTGGTCCTGTCGGGTTCATTCACTGTTGTGGCAGTTCAGACATGTGGCGCTGTTTCTGGCAGACTGATTCACTAGTAGTGCTGGGTGCTCAAGTTATCATTGTTTATGTTCAACTAAGCATTCGAGAGGACCTGTGAGTTCGTGAGGCGGAAAAGGATTGTTTTAGTCCTTATAGCCTTCAGTCATAGATTACCGGGCATTGGAGGGTTCCGCTGCGTCATTTGATCTGACATCTGATTTCATCAGGACCTAGAGTTTCCTCCTCTATATGGGGAGGGCTGGCGGGCTTAAAGGGACAGTCTATGCCAAAATAAACTTTAATGATTCAGATAGAGCATGTAATTTTAAACAATTTTCCAATTTACTTTTATCACCAATTTTGCTTTGTTCTCTTGGTATTCTTAGTTGAAAGCTTAACCTAGGAGGTTCATATGCTAATTTCTTAGACCTTGAAGGCCACCTCTTTTCAGAATACATTTTAACAGTTTTTCACCACTAGAGGGTGTTAGTTCATGTATTTCATATAGATAACACTGTGCTCATGCACGTGAAGTTATCTGGGAGCAGGCACTGATTGGCTAGACTGCAAGTCTGTCAAAAGAACTGAAATAAAGGGGCAGTTTGCAGAGGCGTAGATACAAGATATTCAGAGAGGGTAAAAGTATATTAATATAACTGTGTTGCTTATGCAAAATTGGAGAATGGGTAATAAAGGGATTATCTATCGTTTAAAACAATAAAAATCATGGTGTAGACTGTTCCTTTAATGCCCCGTTACCACTGTGAGTGGTTTGGCCTTCAGTTTTAGGCTTCTGGATGGTCCTATTGGGGCTTGGTCCAACAACTTTTATGGACAGCTATACAGCATGCGTAAGGTTTTCTATTTTTGAAACCTGTTGCAGATTTTGGCACCTTAAGGGGGTGCGTATAAGCTGTTTTCTAGTGTATCTAGATATGGTGTTTACTCCGGGCCGTGTAGGGTCTGTCTGAGTTTTGAGACTTTTGGGTCTTCATTTGTCTCCGGGCTGAGTTAGAACTCCTTTTGGCGATCTGTGTTCAAGATGTTGGTTGATCCCTGTAGGGACTTGCTTAGCTCTGGGTTTTCCTCTGTGTCTTCTGCCTGTGTGGAGGTGATGGGGAGACTAGACCTGCTAGTAGGGTTTTGGGAACTTTGGAACTTTGAGGTATCCCTTCTGTTGTCCTGAGGCTTGTGGAGTCCCTTCATTTGGCTTCTAGCCTTGCTCCTTGGAGAGTTGGACTTTATCTAGGGGTGGTTCCTTCCTTTGGTCGGCACCTTCGCTCTTGCTTTCCAGATTCTCTGGTTATGCTCCATTCCCTTTGTTTGTTTTTTAGACCAGTCGGGGTGTTTAGTTTCAGGGTATAGTTGCCTGAACTATTAGGTACCCGGGCCTGTTTTTCTCCTTAGTCTTCCTTTTCTGGGGCTTCGCTCCTGTCCCAGTTTTTGGGTTGTTTTGGATCTCAGGGCTGGTTGGGATGTTCCACGTTGGTGGGAACGGGAGCTATGTCCTTGCTCCATCTTATGGACCGGGTCAGGGTTGACCTGGTTTATCAGAGTATTTTATTACTCCTTGCCGCAGAGTAACCCATGTCATCCGGGATTAGCTGGGTGGCTTACGCTTCAAGAATGTGGGTTTCTACCCAGCTGTTGGCACTGGATTCCAGTTTCTGGTGCGCCTTAGGGTTGCATTCCCTTGTTAGTTGCCAGTGTATCAGTGAATTCTCTGCTCTGCAGGCAAATGGGTTGGCTGTACCTCTGTCAAGCTACTTGTGAGGGGGTCCTTCTAGGACATATGCAGGGGATTTTTTCTTCCCGTTTCTGGCTTCTCCCCTTTTTCTTAGGGGATATTCTCATCTTCGGGAGACAGTCCTTACTTGGGACTTCTCCTGGTCGGGAAGTGGAAGGTGGACTTGGTTCCACCTGGAATCTTGCTGGTTCCATGTCAGACTGTGGGGCCGTGTTTCGATAGATCCTTAGGTCTCTGGTCTTGTCTGGTTTCAGAGTTGGGTTTTTCTTGTACTCTGTGGGGATGGCTCTGCCATCTTTACGCCAGTTTTGGGATTTTCATTCCCTTGTACGGTGGCCCAGCTGGGTCTGCAGGTCAGGATGCCCGATCGGTTTATGGGTGACAATTTCTTCTGGGATGTGTGAGCTTGCTGAGTCTTTTCTAATAGATCAGTTTGCTAGGAAATGGTTTTTTCTTTATCCTTGCTCCTTGGACAGGAGATGGTTCTGAGGGTATTCTCTCCTCCTTGGGGGGGGAAGGGAGACGTGGCATAGTAATCACTTCCACTGCTCCTGAAGCAGATGGGTGTGGGTTTGATCCCAGGTAAAGCGCCTTCTGGTGTGTGCTTCTGGTGACAGCATTCTAAAGCTGAAGTGAATCTTCTTCTTCCTTGCAAGCTCCCTCTGTGTTTTCCTGTTATGGACTCTGTGTTCTCGAACTTGGGGTTTTGCCTGGGTTTTTTTTACACTCTTTCATGGTTGAATACTGATGTATTCTGGGGCAGGCGCTGGGAGGATTTTGCCTCTAGCTGCGTTCTTTTCTTGCTGGATGTTGGGAAGACGTGTTTTCGGTCTCAGTGCTCAGTTTTATCCCGGTATTCGCCTGGTTTACGCGTGGCCTCCTTCCCTGTTTGGGTTAATTTCAGTTTCTGTGTGGTAGGCCCACTCTTGGAGATGCTGTTTTTTGTATTTAGGGACCTTTTGGTTTCTTCGGTCCTCGCCTTGTTCCCCTTTGGGATTTAGGCTGGTTTACCCTTCATTTGGGAGGGGTGAGTGGTGGGGAGGACCGTCCTTTGGGCGATGGTGTCTCTTGGTGGACTGTTGGCTCAGTTGAGTCCGTTCTGCGGTCTCTGGTTTGGCTCTGGACTGGCTGCGAGTCAGTGTCACTGGGGTTTTTCCCTATAAATAAAAATTTCTCGGCTTCGGATGTAGCGGGATTTTTTTGGGGTAGAGGTTCAGGCCTGGTGCCCTCAGTATGGGGCCGCCTATTGTACCCTCCCATTTTGGCAATCAGTGTCCTCTATAGCTTGGGTATTGTTTCCCAAAAGTAATGAATGCAGCTGTGGACTCTTTCCATTTAAGAAGAAAAACATAAATTATGCTTACCTGATGATTTCTTTTTTTTCTGATGGAAAGATTCCACAGCTGCCCACCCGTATTTTTATTCTTCTGGCACCTTTTCACCCTGATATTTCTTCTACTGTTCCTTTGCAGAATGACTGGGGTATGAGGGGAGTGGGAGGAGTATTTAAGCCTTTGGCTGGGGTGTTTTTGCTTCCTCCTGGTGGCCAAGTTCTTAATTCCCAAAAGTAATGAATGCAGCTGTGGACTCTTTCCATCAGAAGAAAAGGAATTTATCAGGTAAACATAATTAGTTTTTTAATCTTTCCCTTTTCACCTTTGTATAATGAGATTGTTTTCAAGGAATCTTCCCATCTTTCCATCTTGTCAGTCTGCATTCCTCAGATTTAGTGTTTTTTTTGTATGGCAATGTAATGCCAAAATCCACAGTACTGTTCTTTGTTGCTGTGTTCTATATATATTCTTTATGCTCCCTAGAACTGAGAGAGAGTGCTGATTACTTGACATATACATAGATCTAGACCCCATGCCTACCTGTCATCTTAAGTCTTGGATGTCAGAGGCCTTGAAGATTGGAGGAGGACTATCAGATGCAATTTAATAGAGCATCATACAAAGCTAACACATGAGTTTGGTGTGGGCATTCTTAAGAGTCACAACAAACTTTAATATCATACTCGCTGAGTTAGAGATTGTGTAAATCTGATTTTCTTCCTAAATGGAAAGAGTCCACAGCTACATTCAATACTTTTGGGAATTCAGAACCTGACCACCAGGAGGAGTCAGACACCCCAGCCAAAGGCTTAAATACTCCTCCCACTTCCTTCATCCTCCAATCATTATTTGCCTTTCATCCCAGGAGGTTGGCAGAGAAGTGTCAGAAGTTGTTTTCTCTTATGGAGGGTAGTACTCTTCGACATGGGACAGGAGCTTTAAGTAATCATATCGGTCTCTCAGTGAGGGCCTGGATGAAAGTTAGTGTCCCGACTCATATTAACAGCTCCACTAGAAATTGGTGTTGTCTAACTTAGCTTCGCTGCCTGCTTTCTTCTCTCAAGTCCATGGCGGAGGCACTGCTACTATTCGTCACACTTGAATGGCCATGTTCCTGTTCCACGGCGTAGATTCCGGTAAGATAGTTTCATTTTACTTCATCAGAATGTACTGTAACTTTTAGTTTCCCGTAAGGTACTATTTTGTGGGACTTAAGTATATTTATAGGGCCTCAGTGAGGCTCCTTTGTTATCTTGGAATCTAGGGTTAATATCTCCTGTGGGGGATTATAAAACAGGGGTGTTTTTAATCATGTTTGTTATGTGATTCAATCTGCTTATGTGTAGTTTTAACTGGGCTCTTGGCTAGAACATAAAGACAGGTCTTTGGAAGTGATGCAACCTTATGGTTGGATGCTCTTTTTGGACTGTACGGCTCACCTTGTGACTGGACATGTTTATGTTCTGGTTTTCCATTTCCGCATTCCTGACCGTTTGGCGACTGAGTAATTAGTCTGCTAGTGTCTGGTTCTAGGAGGTAGTGAGTGCCCCAGCCATTGTGGGTGTCAGGTGCCGTTTAAGTTTTTTCTTTAGTCCATATTATTTAATTCTCTATCTAGTTATGGATGATTCTGATGCTGAGACTGTTCAAATTTCAGATTCTTCATCTTGTGAAGAATGCGAATTGGCCCCTTTGACACAGGTCGTCAATCAGTTATGTTCTATATGCCGTATTAGAGTGCCCTGTTCCTTGGACTCGGGGAATCGGGTCTGCTGAGCCATCCGCCTCTGGGGGTTCTGTCCTTCGAGAGACTAGTTTCCAACCACTCCCGACTACTACACATGCGGGTAACCCAGATTATGTTTATCCCTCCTTACAGGGCGGCTTGTTTCCCCCCCGGAGGTTGCAGCTCGTTTACACTTTCACATTTTTTTTAGCGATTATGCGTTTGCAAAGTACAGACGTTTATTTGTGCTCGTGCCTGATTGTCCCGGGTCTACCGGCCTTGGGTGGGCCTATATAGTTCCCTGCAGGTGCAGCTGTTCCTGAGTGTTGTGCCTTTCGTTACAGAATAGTGCGTCTTCGTGTTTTACTCAGACAAGTTTTTGATTTATTAGAGGATCCTATCCTTAACAGATACGGGAACCCGCAGTATTCTACTTCGAATGGCTCCCCTCATTAGACATGAGGGGATGACGTAATCTCCAAACTGTCTGTCTGCTTGTTGTGGTCTTTCCCAGTTTTTTGTTGGGAGATCAGGGTTTCATCTGGCTGGTCCTGCAGGTATGCCTGTTTTCTTCCTGGGCGTTAACCTACGGGTTGCCTTATATTTTCTTTTATCCGGTTAGGATATCTTTTATTTTGATTATGTGTTTACTTCGGGAACTTCTGGGATCGATTCTCTCTGGTTGCTTCTTCGAAAGTTTGTTAAGGGACACGTTAGTCCTATGTTTGTTGGTTTCACCTTCCTCTCTGAGGGAGGATTTAGGCAGCTTGACAGTTATGACGCCTGTTATGCCTGGCTGGTCCGGTGGGGCGATTAGTGCTCACAATTATTATTTGTGTGTCTTCGTGTTCTCTTTATAAGTTCAGCTAAGCTCTCTAAAAGGATCTGTATGGCAGAAAGGATTGCATCAGTCCTTATTCAGCCTTCACTCTTGATTGACTGGGTCAGTGGAGTTCCGCTGTGTCACTATTTTTGCTCCGATTTCCTCGGGGCCTAGAGTTCTCTCCTCTCTTGGGAGGTTTAGCGCTTCCTTACCATCGTTTGGGCAGTTTGGCCTCTCAAGCTCTGGAATTGTCCTTGGACCTGTTCCTGCTGTGGTTCTCTTCTGGAGATCTGTCGGACTTTGTCCGTTCCTCTGGACCTGGTTCCCTTTGGGAGTTGGTTCCTTTGTAGGGACATGGTCTCCTCGTTCTCTGTTTAGGGTTCCTCCCCGGAGCTGGAGGATGGGCCGCATCCTTCTTTAATCTTCTCCTCTGATTTTAGGGGGGTGTTGTAGAGACTAGCCTTTGTTAGTGTCTTGTCCTCGAGGTATCTCTTTATTCGCTAGTGGCCTTTTTTCGGTCTTTTGCTTCCTTAGCTCCTTGGAGCGTTGGACTCTGGCAAGGGGTGGTGTCGTCTTGGCGGGACTTGTGAGTTTTCTCGTTGTCCATTTTACTTTGGACATTGTGTGGTTATCTCCCGGAGGTCTGCCTTTTATATCAGACAGAGAATTTCAGTTTCTGGGTTCTCGTTTTGGGGGGCTCAGACCTCCTTGCTCTGGTTCTTCCGGTGGCTGAGGTTCTCACTCAGCACTTCCTTTGTGGATCCCATTGCGGGTTGTACCGGACTGTAGAATCTAGAGTGGGTAGGGGGTTCCCCAGTTCCAGGAAACTTGGGCTGTATCTTATGTTTGGGCTAGTTGATCTGGTTCCGGCTGGTAAGAAAGCTCAGTGGGTAAATGCCCTGACTACAAGAAAGCCTGTTAAAGGATCCAAGGTCACAGGTTCAGATCACGGCAGGGCTGACTCAGCCCTTCTTCCTTCCGAGGTCGATAAATGAGTACCGTTATAATTGGCCAGGTTTTTCTGGGTACGATGCCCCTTGAGCTTGCCCTCGCCTATGGTCGGTCTCCCTTATTCGGCTGGACTTTTGTGATGGTTTCGCTGCTTTGCTAGCAAAAACCACTGCAGCTATGGCACCTTGTCTGGTGCTCGGAAGTTAAAATATCGGGCGATTCCTTCCAGATCAGGGCGTTACATTTTTTTTCTCTCGGTTCAACTTGTGGCTGTGTCCTGGGGGGCAGGGGCTTTGTCATTTCGGCTTTTTCGCCACCCCCCTTGGTTTGGGGGGCTTATATCCTTCTTTCGGAAGTGTGGTCCCTATCTTAGGGCTTCTCCTGTCTTCAGGAAGTTGGGACAGACGGGTTACCCTATTTTGGCGAGAGGTACGCTCTCTGGGTTGTTCTGTCCATCTGGAGAGTTGCTGGCTCCGCCTTGAGTCTATGTTGGGCCTTTAGCTAGACGGTCTCAATGTGGTGTTCGGGTTGGCATCCGAGCACTGTTGTAATGGCGGTGCTTTCTTGCCGCTTGTTGTTTGAGCTGGGGGTTTTCTGGTTCCCTGGTTTCGGACCTGCCGATGCTTGGGTTGGCCCGGCTGGAGTTAGGTCCTGAGATCCGTTGTTCTTCTCGGGTCTGGAGACGCATTGGTCCTCGTTGAGGTTCTGTGCTTTCCTTGTTTTTCGAGACCTATGTGTAGGTCTGGCGCAAAGCCGTCACAGAGTTTCCCACTCAGGTGCTAACTACGGCTCAGAGCCGTCTCTAGCACTCTACCACCTTGAGGGAGATCTGGGGGCTCACCTGCTCCTACCCCGGCGATCAGGCCTGTATAGTGACAGGCATCGCTGGTGCTTCTGTTATGCGAGGTGATGTCACACGCAATGATGTGATGACATTCCTGCACAACTTTATTTAAAAATATCAATGTTAAGTATAGGATAAGGGGGGCATGCTGCTTAGAAGCCTGTATCTCAGGCATCTAAGCAGCTACAGGCCCCCAAGACCCACCGTTGAAAAGTCTTGCGGATCTGTAAAAAAAATAAAAAAAGTTAAATAAAAAAAAACCTTTAAACAGCTTAGCACCCAGGTGGGAAGTGCTTAGCACTCAAAGGGTTAAAGGGACAGTCTACACTTTTTAGTCATCTTAAAGTCTTACCTTAGATTAAGCTGCAAATAGTCTCCAGCACCCCTTTCTGTATCATGCAGCAGAAGCAGTAAAAAGTTATTTTAAAACGAATATGGTTTCTGGCTACTTTGAAATGGCTGCCAGGCTCCACCTACTGATGACAACACGATCTGGGCTATGTGTGTGTGTAATACAAAATATATGTGCATTCAGATCCGTTGTGAGGATCCAAATGCGGAAGTAAGCAGCCGCTCGTTCCCTTCGGATATTTGTTCCTGTAAAAGATCCCCACTCTAAGATATGGATTTGCACAGATCTTCGAATGGGGATCTTTTACAGGAATCAATCCGGCTACAAAAATATCTGAAGGGAACAGGGGGTTGCTTACTTCCATATTCGGATACTCAGATACATTTATACAGGGCTTGAAATTACCACTGGTCCACTAGACCAGGAAGAGTTAGAAATTTAACTTTTTCCTATCTTTAACATTGAGTGTGCACAGCTACATTCCTTACTTGTGGTAAATGCTGAAGCTGGGCACCAGGAGGAGGCAAAGACACCCCAGCCAAAGGCTTAAATACCTCCCCCATTTTCCTTATCCCCCAGTCATTCTTTGCCTTTCGTCACAGGAGGTTGGCAGAGAAGTTTCAGAAGATTACGTAGTAGTAGCTTTATGGAGGGTAGTACCCTTCAAGATGGGACTGGAATTTGAAGTAGTCTTATCAGCCTCTGTGAGAGCATTAACGAATGTTAGAGTCTGGAGATGCAGGTAGAGTCTTTCTGTGAAACCATCCAGACTCTCATTAAAGTGAAGGTAAACTTTGATGAATGAAAGCCTGTTTTTTAAAAATACTATTAAAAACAGGGTACTTTCATTTATCAAAGTTTACAAAGCAGCTGTTTTGATTAGAAACTTACCTTTTTTTCTTTTCACAGCCAGAGCAGCTTCCCCCTCCTGGAAATCCTCTCTTCACACATCAGCAATGACTAATCCGTCTTCCTCCAATCACAGCATGGCCCCAGGCAATGACTACCCTGGGGGGAAAGCGGTGATTGGAGGAAGCCGGATTAGTCATTGCTGATGTGTGAAGAGAGGATTTCCAGGAGGGGGAAGTTGCTCTGACTGTGAAAAGAAAAAAAGGTAAGTTTTTAATCAAAACGGCTCCTTTGTAAACTTTGATGAATGAAAGTGACCCTGTTTAATAGTATTTTTAAAAAAACGGGCTTTCATTCACCAAAGTTTGCCTTCACTTTAACAGCTCCTAAGCAATCAGCGTTGACTAGTTTGGCTGCCTGCTTTTCTTCACTCAAGTCCATGTCAGAAGCACTGCTACAATCTGTCAAACTTGAAGGACCTGGTTTCTGTTCCACGGCATAGATTCCGGTAAGATCGTTTCAATTTTTACACATATTGCAAATGCTAGAAGACAGGGTCACAGTGTGGCTCCTTTTATCTATATGGAATCAAGGGTTAATATCTCCTAAGGGAAATTATGAACAGTTGGGTTTAATCATATATGCTTTATTTGATTTTATGCTGCTTTATGTGTAAGATGTTTTTGGGCTCATAGGCTGAGATGGAACATACAGGTTTCACTTTGAAGGTTGCTCAGCTTAAAAGCTTGTTGCGCTTTTTCTCATAGTAGGGATGATCCTGCATTGCGCACCATGTGACCGGAATGGTCGCGGTTTCCATTGACCGAGTTACTACCAGAGAGGGGTTTTATCTCTGTTCTGTCTGGGTCCTAGGAGGTGGTGAGTACCCCAGCCATTGGGGGTATAAAGGTGCAATTTGTTTCTGTAATCCTCCGCATATCGTACTTTAGCTATGGAGGAATCTGATTCATTTGAGGGTTCTCTCTCTATTTCAAAGAGTAATGCCTGTTTATATTGTGAGGGAACTCTGGAATATCCGCCCTCTCAATTATGTTCCATGTGCCTTTTGATAAGGGGATTATATCAAATAAGGTTGACATGTTTGATACCACTGAGCCACCCACTTCTGAGGAGTCATCGTCCAGTGAGGTGCACACCCTACATGCATCTTTTTATATACATACAGTTTCCTATTGCACTGCTAATCCTCCATCTGGAAGGGGCCTTTTTTTTACACCAGACGTTACTGCACAGTTTCATATGGCAGTGTCTGCGGCCATTAGTGTTTTCCCTCGCACTGCCAAGCCCAAGAGAAAGGTTAAATCTTGCACTCCTTCCCAGGGGGGCATCATGTAATTTGTCTGATATATCTGATCGGTTATCTGAAGATGAGGTTCTCTCTGAAACTTCAGAGTATGAACTTTCAGGGTTGGAGTCTGCTGACTATAATCCTCCGCCTGTGGACGATCCAGTTTTTAGATTTAGGACAGAACGTTTATGCTTTCTACTTAAGGAGGTTTTGACTACATTAGAGGTTTCAAAGGCCAAGCTGCCAGACGAACATCTGGGTCCTAAATTTGATGGCAATCATTAAAGGGACACTGAACCCAAATTTTTTCTTTCGTGATTCAGAGCTGTGGCGAGGTGCAGAGGGTATTTTTGTCGACTTTAACATAATTGTGTCTATAAATACATTTTAGAGGTTAATTCTCCCCTTACTCTTGGGTTGCAATTATTTTTGGAGCCATTATTTAGGAATAGTTAATTTTTATGAGTAAATTAACGGTTTAAAGCAGTTTTGGAAAAATTGTACGCTTATTTATTCCCTAAAGGCACAGTACACGTTTCTCAAAAAATTATTTAAAGCAATTAATAAAGTGTTTAACGAATATTTGTGGTTATTACTAGTCTGTTCAACATGTCTGACATTAGAAACATAGAATTTGACGGTAGATAAGAACCAAAAAGGCCCATCAAGTCTACCCATATTACATGTTACTTTTTCCTTAGGATAGCCTTATGCATGTCCCAGGCATTTTTAAATTCCTTTACAGTCTTTGTGTTTACCACCTCAAATGGAAATTTATTCCATGAATCCACCACCCTTTCTGTAAAAAAATGCTTCCTCAAATTTCTCCTGAATCTACTACCCTCTAACTTTAGATTGTGACCCCTTGTTTTGGCATTTATTTTTTTGTGAAAAATGCTTTCAGCTTCTATTTTATTAAGTCCCTTCATATATTTGAAGGTTTCTATCATGTCACCTCTTTCCTTTCTATCCTCTAAACTATACATATTTAGATCATAGAGTCTTTCTTTGTACGTTTTATATTTTAGACCATGTACCATTTTAGTAGCCCTCCTTTGGACAGCTTCTAGTTTATTTATATCTTTTTGAAGATATGGTCTCCAGAACTGTTCAAAGTATTCCATATTTGGTCTAACTAATGATCTGTAAAGTGGCATGAGAACCTTGCTATTTCTGCTACTAAAACCTCTTCCAATGCAACCAAGCATTTGACTGGCCTTGCTGGCTGCACTGCGGCATTGTGTACCAAATTTTAAATCTGAAATAATTATTCCCAAATCCCTTTCTTCTTTAATTACAGTCAGTAATGTACCATTGAGACTATAATTGGCCTTTGGGTTTTTGGATCCTATATGCATAATTTTGCTCTTGGTAATATTAAATTTCAGATCTCATTTATTTGACCAGTCCTCTAATTTATTAATATCACAGTTCATTTGATCAACTCCTCCTGGAACATCTATCCTGTTACAAATTTTTGTATCATCAGCAAACAAGCAAACCTTCCCCTTAAGCCCACTTCCAATATCACTTATGAACATGTTAAACAAAACAGGCCCAAGAACTGACCCTTGGGGAACACCACTAGTAACTGATGCCTCATTTGAATGTACTCCATTAATTGAAACTCTCTGTCGTCTATCTTTAAGCCAGCATTCTACCCACTTAACAATCTTAGCATCTATTCCAAGGCAATACATTTTGTGAATAAGTTTGTTGTGTGGGACGGTGTCAAATGCTTTGCTAAAGTCTAGATATGCAACATCTACGGCTCCTCCCTGGTCTATTATTTTAGTTACATGGTCAAAGAAATCAATTAGATTAGTCAGGCATGATCTTCCAGCAGTGAAACCATGCTGTCCTTTGTCTTCTAAGTTGTTTGTCTGAATGAAAGATACAAGTTTTTCCTTTAAAAGAGTTTCCATTAATTTCCCTGCAATTGAGGTGAAACTGACTGGCCTATAGTTAGCAGAATCTTCCCTACTACCCTTTTTATGAAGAGGGACTACATTGGCAATTTTCCAGTCTTTTGGAACAACTCCTGTTAGAAGTGACTGATTAAATAAATCAGTTAATGGAGTAGCTATTACGGATCAAAGTTCTCTTAGAACCCTTGCATGAATATTATCTGGACCCACAGACTTATTAACTTTTATTTTTGATAAAGCCCTTGAAACCTCTTCCTCTGTAAAAAGAAAAGTACTACTCACATTATTATTTACAGTAACATCCCTTAATAGAATCTCACTATCTTTACCATCTGTTGTAAAGACTGAACAAAAGTAATCATTTAAACAGTTTGCTATTTGTTTATCTTCTTCCAATACTCTATCCTCATTCTTGAGTCTAACTATCCCTCTGTTAGTTTTTCTCTTTTCACTGATATATCTAAAGAAGGTTTTGTCACCGTTTTTTACAGATGGTGCAATTTTCTCTTCTGCATCAGCTTTAGCCTTTCTGATTAACTGCTTTGTCATCTTTTGATGGTTTCTCCATTTTTCTTTATCCTCTTCTGAGCCAGTGAGTTTGAATTTTTTATAGACTGTCTTTTTTGTCTTAACTGCATGTGCTACTTCTCTTGAAAACCATATTGCTTTTCTTTTTCTTTTAGTTTTACAAACAAGCCTAATACAGTGTTTAGTTGCATCTAGAATAGCATTTTAAAAATATTCCCACTTTTCTTGTACTCTTGTAATCTGTGCCATCCCTTTTAGGGATTCATCTAGGTATCTGCCCATGTAAGAAAAATCAGTTGATCTAACGTCTAAGACTTTTGTTTTACTATGGTTGCTTAGTACCTTTGCCTGAATATTAAACCATACAGACTGATGATCACTAGAGCCTAAGTTCTCACCCACAGACACCTCAGATACTATATCACTGTTTGTAAGTACTAAATCTAATATAGTTTCTTTTCGTGTTGGTTCTTTTACTACTTGCTCAAGAGATTCCCCTTGTAAAGATTCCAGGATATATTTACTTCTAGTTGATTTGGCAACATGTATTCCCAGTCTTCATCAGGCATATTAAAGTCCCCCACTACAATAACATTGCCCTTGCTGTTGCTATTGTGTGGTCTCCCGGGCGACTGTGAGGTCCCGGTCTGCGATTTCAGGCACGCCATAGTGCCGCCTCGCTTGTGAGTATTGCTCTATCCACCACAGCACATCGAATTGCCGCCTCGATTGTGAGTATTGCTCTATCCACCACAGCACATCGAATTGCTTTGGCGATATTAGCCTATTTTGGCGCCTTCTTGAGGAATCTCATTGTTCTATGTGTTTAGAAGCCATTGTGGAACCCCCTCTTTCATTGTGTACCTCTTGTACTGAAAGGGCCTTACACTGTAAAAAGCATATTTTAGTTCAAGAAAGTGTGCCTAAGGATGATTCTCAATCTGAAGAGAACCAGGATATGCCATCCAATTCTCCCCAAGTGTCACAACCTTTAACGCCCACACAAGCAACGCCAAGTACCTCTAGTGCGTCTAATTCTTTTATTCTGCAGGAGATGGCTGCAGTTATGTCAACTACCCTTAGAGGTATTATCTAAATTACCAGTATTACAGGATAAACATAGTAGGTCAGGTATTAATGTGAATACTGGATCCTCTGATGCTTTATTAGCTATTTCCGATGTACCCTCACAGTGCTCTGAGTTGGGGGTCAGGGAATTGCTATCTGAGGGAGAACTTTCAGACTTAGGAAATGTGTTACCTCAGACAGATTCGGACGTGATGTCCTTTAAATTTAAGCTTGAACACCTCCGCCTGTTACTTCGGGAGGTTTTAGCGACTCTGGATGATTGTGACCCTATTGTGATACCACCAGAGAAATTGTGTAAGATGGGCAAATATCTAGAGGTGCCTACTTACACTGATGTTTTTCCAGTTCCTAAAAGAATTTCGGAAATTGTAAAAAAGGAATGGGATAGACCAGGTTTACCGTTCTCTCCCCCTCCTAATTTTAAGAAAATGTTTCCCATATCAGACACCATTCGGGACTCTTGGAAAATGGTCCCTAAGGTGGAGGGAGCTATTTCTACCCTGGCTAAGCGTACAACTATACCTATTGAGGACAGTTATGCTTTCAAAGACCCTATAGATAAGAAGTTAGAGGGTCTTCTAAAGAAATTATTCATCATGGTTTCCTTTTACAACCTACGGCTTGCATTGTTCCAGTTACTACTGCAGCAGCTTTTTGGTTTTATGCTCTAGAAGAGTCTCTGAAGCTTGAGACTCCATTAGATGACATTTTGGATAGAATTAAGGCTCTCAAGCTAGCTAATTCTTTTATTACTGATGCAGCTTTTCAAATAGCTAAACTTGCGGCGAAAAATGTAGGATTTCCCATTTTAGCACGTAGAGCGTTATGGCTCAAATCTTGGTCTGCTGATGTGTCATCAAAATCTAAGCTTTTAGCTATTCCTTTTAATGGTAAGACCTTATTCGGGCCTGAATTAAAGGAAATAATTTCTGACATTACTGGGGAGTAATTTGTCCCGTTCCAAAACTGGAACAGGGGCAGTGGTTTTACTCAAATCTTTTTGTGGTTCCAAAAAAGAGGGAACTTTCAGACCCATTTTAGATCTCAAGTGTCTAAACAAGTTTTTCAGAGTTCCATCATTCAAGATGGAGACTATACGAACAATCTTACTAATGATCCAGGATGGTCAATATATGACTACCGTGGACTTTGAAGGATGCTTACCTTCATATCCCTATTCACAGGGATCATCATCGGTTCCTAAGGTTTGCCTTCCTGGACAAACATTATCAGTTCGTGGCTCTTCCCTTCGGGTTGGCCACAGCACCCAGAATCTTCACAAAGGTTCTAGGGTCTCTTCTAGTGTATGGAGGTCATTGGATTAATGGTAGCGGCAATGGACATCATTCCGTTTGCCCACTTTCATCTCAGACCACTGCAGCTGTGCATGCTCGGACAGTGGCATGGCGACTGTGCGAATTTATCTCCTCAGATCAATCTGGATCAAGAGACCAGAGACTCTCTTCTTTGGTGGTTGTCGCCGGATCATCTGTCCCAGGCGACATGTTTCCACAGACCCTCGTGGGTGATAGTGACAAAGGACGCCAGTCTTCTGGGGTGCAGTCTGGAATTCCCTGAAGGCTCAGGGTGTTTGGACTCAGGTGGAGTCTCTACTTCCAATCAATATTCTGGAACTGAGAGCAATATTTCTTTCATGTAATTAGCAAGAGTCCATGAGCTAGTGATGTATGGGATATACATTCCTACCAGGAGGGGCAAAGTTTCCCAAACCTCAAAATGCCTATAAATACACCTCTCACCACACCCACAAATCAGTTTTACAAACTTTGCCTCCTATGGAGGTGGTGAAGTAAGTTTGTGCTAGATTCTACGTTGATATGCGCTCCGCAGCAAGTTGGAGCCCGGTTTTCCTCTCAGCGTGCAGTGAATGTCAGAGGGAGTATTGCCTACTGAATTCAATGATCTCCTTCTACGGGGTCTATTTCATAGGTTCTCTGTTATCGGTCGTAGAGATTCATCTCTTACCTCCCTTTTCAGATCGACGATATACTCATATATATACCATTACCTCTACTGATTTTCGTTTCAGTACTGGTTTGGCTTTCTACTACATGTAGATGAGTGTCCTGGGGTAAGTAAGTCTTATTTTCTGTGACACTCTAAGCTATGGTTGGGCACTTTTATATAAAGTTCTAAATATATGTATTCAAACATTTATTTGCCTTGACTCAGGATGTTCAACGTTCCTTATTTCAGACAGTCAGTTTCATATTTGGGATAATGCATATGAATAAATCAATTTTTTCTTACCTTAAAATTTGACTTTTTCCCCTGTGGGCTGTTAGGCTCGCGGGGGCTGAAAATGCTTCATTTTATTGCGTCATTCTTGGCGCTGACTTTTTTGGCGCAAATTTTTTTTTCTGTTTCCGGCGTCATACGTGTCGCCGGAAGTTGCGTCATTTGTTGACGGTTTTTGCGCCAAAAGTGTCGGCGTTCCGGATGTGGCGTCATTTTTGGCGCCAAAAGCATTTAGGCGCCAAATAATGTGGGCGTCTTTTTTGGCGCTAAAAAAATTTGGGCGTCACTTTTGTCTCCACATTATTTAAGTCTCATTATTTATTGCTTCTGGTTGCTAGAAGCTTGTTCACTGGCATTTTTTTCCCATTCCTGAAACTGTCATTTAAGGAATTTGATCAATTTTGCTTTATATGTTGTTTTTTCTATTACATATTGCAAGATGTCCCAGATTGACCCTGAGTCAGAAGATACTTCTGTAAAATCGCTGCCTGCTGCTGGATCTACCAAAGTTAAGTGTATCTGCTGTAAACTTGTGGTATCTGTTCCTCCAGCTGTTGTTTGTAATGAATGTCATGACAAACTTGTTTATGCAGATAATATTTCCTTTAGTAATGTTACATTACCTTTTGCTGTTCCATCAACATCTAATACTCAGAGTGTTCCTGTTAACATAAGAGATTTTGTTTCTAAATCCATTAAGAAGGCTATGTCTGTTATTCCTCCTTCTAGTAAACGTAAAAGGTCTTTTAAAACTTCTCATTTTTCAGATGAATTTTTAAATGAACAGCATCATTCTGATTCTGATAATGATTCCTCTGGTTCAGAGGATTATGTTTCAGAGATTGATGCTGATAAATCTTCATATTTATTCAAAATGGAATTTATTCGTTCTTTACTTAAAGAAGTCTTAATTGCATTAGAAATAGAGGATTCTGTTCCTCTTGATACTAAATCTAAATGTTTAAATAAGGTTTTTAAATCTCCTGTAGTTATTCCAGAAGTTTTTCCTGTCCCTGATGCTATTTCTGAAGTAATCTCCAGGGAATGGAATAATTTGGGTAATTCATTTACTCCTTCTAAACGTTTTAAGCAATTATATCCTGTGCCATCTGATAGATTAGAGTTTTGGGACAAAATCCCTAAGGTTGATGGGGCTGTCTCTACTCTTGCTAAACTTACTACTATTCCTACGGCAGTTAGTACTTCCTTTAAGGATCCTTTAGATAGGAAGATTGAATCCTTTCTAAGAAAAGCTTACTTATGTTCAGGTAATCTTCTTAGACCTGCTATATCTTTAGCGGATGTTGCTGCAGCTTCAACTTTTTGGTTAGAAGCTTTAGCGCAACAAGTAACAGATCATAATTCTCATAGCATTGTTAATCTTCAACATGCTAATAACTTTATTTGTGATGCCATCTTTGATATCATTAGAGTTGATGTCAGGTATATGTCTCTAGCTATTTTAGCTAGAAGAGCTTTATGGCTTAAAACTTGGAATGCTGATATGTCTTCTAAGTCAACTTTGCTTTCCCTTTCTTTACAGGGCAATAAATTATTTGATTCTCAGTTGGATTCTATTATTTCAACTGTTACTGGAGGGAAAGGAACTTTTTTACCACAGGATAAAAAATCTAAAGGTAAATTTAGGTCTAATAATCGTTTTCGTTCCTTTCGTCACAATAAGGAACAAAAGCCTGATCCTTTATCCACAGGAGCGGTATCAGTTTGGAAACCATCTCCAGTCTGGAATAAATCCAAGCCTTTTAGAAAAACAAAGCCAGCTCCCAAGTCCACATGAAGGTGCGGCCCTCATTCCAGCTCAGCTGGTAGGGGGCAGATTACGTTTTTTCAAAGAAATTTGGATCAATTCAATTCACAATCTTTGGATTCAGAACATTGTTTCAGAAGGGTACAGAATTGGCTTCAAGATAAGGCCTCCTGCAAAGAGATTTTTTCTTTCCCGTGTCCCAGTAAATCCAGTGAAGGCTCAAGCATTTCTGAAATGTGTTTCAGATCTAGAGTTGGCTGGAGTAATTATGCCAGTTCCAGTTCTGGAACAGGGGCTGGGGTTTTATTTGAATCTCTTCATTGTACCAAAGAAGAATTCCTTCAGACCAGTTCTGGATCTTAAAATATTGAATCGTTATGTAAGGATACCAACATTCAAAATGGTAACTATAAGGACTATCCTGCCTTTTGTTCAGCAAGGGCATTATATGTCCACAATAGATTTACAGGATGCATATCTGCATATTCCGATTCATCCAGATCACTATCAGTTTCTGAGATTCTCTTTCCTAGACAAGCATTACCAGTTTGTGGCTCTGCCGTTTGGCCTAGCAACAGCTCCAAGAATTTTTACAAAGGTTCTCGGTGCCCTTCTGTCTGTAATCAGAGAACAGGGTATTGTGGTATTTCCTTATTTGGACGATATCTTGGTACTTGCTCAGTCTTCACATTTAGCAGAATCTCATACGAATCGACTTGTGTTGTTTCTTCGGGATCATGGTTGGAGGATCAATTTACCGAAAAGTTCATTGATTCCTCAGACAAGGGTAACCTTTTTAGGTTTCCAGATAGATTCAGTGTCCATGACTCTGTCTCTGACAGACAAGACACGTCTAAAATTGATCTCAGCTTGTCGAAACCTTCAGTCTCAATCATTCCCTTCGGTAGCTTTATGCATGGAAATTCTAGGTCTTATGACTGCTGCATCGGACGCGATCCCCTTTGCTCGTTTTCACATGCGACCTCTTCAGCTCTGTATGCTGAACCAGTGGTGCAGGGATTACACAAAGATATCTCAATTAATATCTTTAATACCGATTGTTCGACACTCTGACGTGGTGGACAGATCACCATCGTTTAGTTCAGGGGGCTTCTTTTGTTCTTCCGACCTGGACTGTAATTTCAACAGATGAAAGTCTGACAGGTTGGGGAGCTGTTTGGGGGTCTCTGACAGCACAAGGGGTTTGGGAATCTCAGGAGGTGAGATTACCAATCAATATTTTGGAACTCCGTGCAATTTTCAGAGCTCTTCAGTCATGGCCTCTTCTAAATAGAGAATCGTTCATTTGTTTTCAGACAGACAATGTCACAACTGTGGCATATATCAATCATCAAGGAGGGACTCACAGTCCTCTGGCTATGAAAGAAGTATCTTGAATACTGGTATGGGCGAAATCCAGCTCCTGTCTAATTTCTGCGGTTCATATCCCAGGTATAGACAATTGGGAAGCGGATTATCTCAGTCACCAAACGTTACATCCGGGCGAAAGGTCTCTTCACCCAGAGGTATTTCTTCAGATTGTTCAAATGTGGGGACTTCCAGAAATAGATCTGATGGCTTCTCATCTAAACAAGAAACTTCCCAGGTATCTGTCCAGATGCATTGTCACTTCCTTGGAAGTATCATCCTGCCTATATCTTTCCGCCTCTAGTTCTTCTTCCAAGAGTAATCTCCAAGATTCTGAAGGAATGCTCGTTTGTTCTGCTGGTGGCTCCAGCATGGCCTCACAGGTTTTGGTATGTGGATCGTGTCCGGATGGCCTCTTGCCAACCGTGGACTCTTCCGTTAAGACCAGACCTTCTGTCGCAAGGTCCTTTTTACCATCAGGATCTCAAATCCTTAAATTTAAAGGTATGGAGATTGAACGCTTGATTCTTAGTCAAAGAGGTTTCTCTGACTCTGTGATTAATACTATGTTACAGGCTCGTAAATCTGTATCTAGGAAGATATATTATCGAGTCTGGAAGACTTACATTTCTTGGTGTCTTTTTCATCATTTTTCCTGGCATTCTTTTAGAATTCCGAGAATTTTACAGTTTCTTCAGGATGGTTTGGATAAAGGTTTGTCTGCAAGTTCCTTGAAAGGACAAATCTCTGCTCTTTCTGTTCTTTTTCACAGAAAGATTGCTAATCTTCCTGATATTCATTGTTTTGTACAAGCTTTGGTTCATATAAAACCTGTTATTAAGTCAATTTCTCCTCCTTGGAGTTTGAATTTGGTTCTGAGGGCTCTTCAAGTTCCTCCGTTTGAACCTATGCATTCATTGGACATTAAATTACTTTCTTGGAAAGTTTTGTTTCTTTTGGCCATCTCTTCTGCTAGAAGAGTTTCTGAATTATCTGCTCTTTCTTGTGAGTCTCCTTTTCTGATTTTTCATCAGGATAAGGCGGTGTTGCAAACTTCTTTTGAATTTTTACCTAAGGTTGTGAATTCTAACAACATTAGTAGAGAAATTGTGGTTCCTTCATTGTGTCCTAATCCTAAGAATTCTAAGGAGAGATCATTGCATTCTTTGGATGTAGTTAGAGCTTTGAAATATTATGTTGAAGCTTCTAAACATTTCCGAAAGACTTCTAGTCTATTTGTTATCTTTTCCGGTTCTAGGAAAGGTCGGAAGGCCTCTGTCATTTCTTTGGCATCTTGGTTGAAATCTTTAATTCATCATGCTTATGTCGAGTCGGGTAAAACTCTGCCTCAAAGGATTACAGCTCATTCTACTAGGTCAGTTTCTACTTCCTGGGCGTTTAGGAATGAAGCTTCGGTTGATCAGATTTGCAAAGCAGCAACTTGGTCTTCTTTGCATACTTTTACTAAATTCTACCATTTTGATGTGTTTTCTTCTTCTGAAGCTGTTTTTGGTAGAAAAGTACTTCAGGCAGCTGTTTCAGTTTGATTCTTCTGCTTATAATTTCAGTTTTTTTCATTATAAGATTTAAACTTTATTTTGGGTGTGGATTATTTTTCAGCGGAATTGGCTGTCTTTATTTTATCCCTCCCTCTCTAGTGACTCTTGCGTGGAAGATCCACATCTTGGGTAGTCATTATCCCATACGTCACTAGCTCATGGACTCTTGCTAATTACATAAAGAAAACATACTTTATGTAAGAACTTACCTGATAAATTCATTTCTTTCATATTAGCAAGAGTCCATGAGGCCCACCCTTTTTTGTGGTGGTTATGATTTTTTGTATAAAGCACAATTATTCCAATTCCTTATTTTTTATGCTTTCGCACTTTTGTCTTGTCACCCCACTTCTTGGCTATGCGTTAAACTGATTTGTGGGTGTGGTGAGGGGTGTATTTATAGGCATTTTGAGGTTTGGGAAACTTTGCCCCTCCTGGTAGGAATGTATATCCCATACGTCACTAGCTCATGGGCTCTTGCTAATATGAAATAAATGAATTTATCAGGTAAGTTCTTACATAAATTATGTTTTAATGCGCTTCAGGCGTGGCCTCAGTTGGCTTCGGCCAAATTCATCAGATTCCAGTCGTACAACATCACGACTGTGGCATATATCAATCATCAGGGGGGAACAAGGAGTTCATTAGCGATGATAGAAGTATCCAAGATAATCCGATGGGCGGAGGCCCACTCTTGTTATCTGTCGGCAATCTACATCCCAGGAGTAGAAAACTGGGAAGCGGATTTTCTAAGTCGTCAGTGGGAACTCCATCCAGATGTGTTTGCTTCATTGATTCACAAATGGGGCAGACCAGAACTGGATCTGATGGCATCTCGTCAGAATGCCAAGCTTCCACGTTACGGATCCAGGTCAAGGGATCTCCAGGCTAAACTGATAGATGCCTTGGCAGTGCCTTGGTCGTTCAGCCTAGCTTATGTGTTTCCACCGTTTCCTCTCCTTCCACGCGTGATTGCTCGAATCAAACAGGATAGAGCTTCAGTAATCCTGATAGCGCCTGCGTGGCCACGCAGGACTTGTTATGCGGATTTAGTGGACATGTCCTCTCTGACTCCGTGGAAACTTCCTTTGAGACAGGACCTTCTCATTCAAGGTCCTTTCCAACATCCAAATCTAATTTCTCTGCAGCTGACTGCTTGGAGATTGAACGCTTGATTTTATCTAAGCGAGGATTCTCTGATTCGATCATCGATAGTTTTGATACAGGCTCGAAAACCTGTCACTAGAAAAATCTATCATAAGATATGGCGTAAATATCTTTATTGGTGTGAATCCAAGGGTTACTCATGAAGTAAAGTTAGGATTCCTAGGATTCTGTCTTTTCTCCAAGAAGGATTGGAGAAAGGGTTATCAGCAAGTTATTTAAAGGGACAAATTTCTGCTTTGTCAATTTTGCTTCACAAACGTTTGGCATATGTGCCAGATGTTCAGTCTTTTTGTCAGGCTTTAACTAGAATTAAGCCTGTATTTAGACCAATTACTCCTCCCTGGAGTTTGAATTTAGTTATTCGAGTTCTTCAAGGGGTTCCGTTTGAACCCATGCATTCCATAGATATTAAGTTATTATCTTGGAAAGTTCTGTTTTTGGTTGCTATTTCTTCTGCTCGAAGAGTTTCTGAGCTTTCAGCGTTACAATGTGATTTGCCTTATCTTATATTTCATTCTTTTAAGGTGGTTTTACGTACGAAACCTGGATTTCTTCCTAAAGTTGTTTCAAATAAGAATATTAATCAGGAAATTGTTGTTCCTTCCTTGTGTCCTAATCCTTCTTCTAAGAAGAAGCGTCTCTTACATAACCTGGACGTGGTCCGTGCCTTGAAGTTTTACTTACAGGCGACTAGGGATTTCCGTCAATCATCTTCATTATTCGTTGTTTATTCTGGAAAGCGTAGGGGTCAGAAAGCTACGGCTACCTCTTTCTTTTTGGCTGAGGAGTATCATCCGCCTGACATATGAGACTGCTGAACAGCAGCCTCCTGAAATAATTATGGCTATTTCTACTAGGGTTGTGGCTTCCACATGGGCCTTTAAAAACGATGCTTCTGTTGAACAGATTTGTAAGGCTGCGACTTGGTCATCCCTTCATACTTTTTCCAAATTTGATACTTTTGCTTCTTCTGAGGCTGTTTTTGGGAGGAAAGTTCTTCAAGCAGTGGTGCCTTCCATTTAGGTCTCTGTCTTGTCCCTCCCTTTCATCCGTGTCCTGTAGCTTTGGTATTGTATCCCACAAGTAAGGATGAAATCCGTGAACTCTTATCTTGTAGAAGAAATTGAAATTTATGCTTACCTGATAAATTGATTTCTTCTACGATACGACGAGTCCACGGCCCTCCCTGTCAATTTAAGACAGATTATGTTTTTTAATTACAACTTCAGTCACCTCTGCACCTTTTAGCTTTTCCTTTCTCTTCCTAAAACTTTCGGTCGAATGACTGGGGGTGGAGGGAAGGGAGAAGCTATATATACAGCTCTGCTGTGGTGCTCTTTGACACTTCCTGTTAGCAGGAGGATAATATCCCACAAGTAAGGATGAAATCCGTGGACTCGTCGTATCGTAGAAGAAATCAATTTATCAGGTAAGCATAACGAACGATCCAAGCCAGGTAGTTCATTTAATCCTTCTGCAAGGTTTAAAAAGTTATATCCTTTATCTGCTGCAAATGTTGAATTGTGGGAAACTTTTTCTAAAGTTGATGGTTCAATTTTCCCTCTGGCTAGGCGTACTACTATTCATTTTAAGGACCCATTAGATAGGAAATTGTAATCCTTTCATAGAAGGGCTTTTTTACAAGCAGGCGACTTACTTAGGCCAGCCATTTCTATAGCTAATGTGGCTGCTGCTTCAAGTTTCTGGTTATCCAGTCTTTCAGAACAGTGTACTGGTGACCCTGTCAGTGAAAATCTTTTGAGTTTACTGCTAATTCTTTTATTTGTGATGCTTTATTTGGTATTATGAAGATTAATATCAAAAGCATGTCTTTGGCAGTCCTTGCTAGGAGGGCCCTATGGCTTAATCCATGGTCTGCTGACGTGACAAAATCTAGATTATCTCTCTTTTCAGGGAAATAAATTGTTTGTTTCTCATTTAGATTCTGTAATATCAACTGCTACTGGAGGTAAAGGGGGTTTTCTTCCTCAGGACATAAAGTCTAAAAGGAAATCTAAAGCTTCTAATTGTTTTAGTTCCATTTTGTCTTAATAAGAAACAAAAGGTTGACTCCTTTGCTCAGAAGCAAGTCACCTCTGGTACAGTCTGGAGGCCTAGTGCTAACTGGAACAAGTGAAAACAGGCTAAGAAATCTATCCCTGCTACCGAAACTACATGAAGGTGTGGCCCCCAATCCAGAGATTCTGGTAGGGGGCAGTTTAAGCATCTTTCAGAAGGCTTTGGTTTCAGTTTGTTCCATATTCCTGGGTTCTGAATATAGTTTCCTTGGGGTATTGAATAGGATTCAGAACAAGGCCTCCCAGAGGAAGGTTTTTTCTGTCCAATTTTTTCAAGGAATTCTTTAAAAACTCAAGCAGTCTTTCTCACATCTGAAAACTATGAGAGTGATTGTACCATTTCCTTTGCAGGAACAGGGGATGGGATTTTATTCAAGTCTTTCAAGATGGAAACTATTCAGACTATTATTTTTTTTTGTTCAGCAAGGTCAGTTTATGTCCAATTTAAAGGATGCTTACCTTCATGTTCCAGTTCCCAGGGAACATTACCAGTTTCTGAGGTTTTCTTTTCTGTACAAGCATTTGCTATATCATTCGGTCTGGCTACAGCTTTAAGAATATTTGCAAAGGTTCTGGGTGCCCCTTTGTCTGTGATCAGGACTTGGGGTATTACAGTTTCCATACCTGCATGACATCTTGGTTCAAGCTCCATTTTTCCCTTTAGCAGTATCTCACACAAACAAACCCTTGTTTCTTTAAAAGCATGGTTTTAGGATAATTTTTCCAAAAAGTTCTTTGATTCCTCAAACAAAAGTAACTTTCTATTGACAGTAAGAGTGCACGAGAACATTCATAACCTATGGGAAAAAGTAATATGTTTTTCTCTTCCTTTTGAAAAACATAGTTTTGAACTGTTTGTAATTGTGGGACCGTTTCCGTTAAAGACTCTTTTCACTTTGGATATATTCCTGCATATTGGTCTGTATTATTATCACTATTTTTGTGTGGTTTTTGTTGCAAAAAAATATTCACTTCAAATGCTGAACATTTCCGTTAATGCCAGAGGTTCTTTTTCAGTCAAAGTTAAATGAAATGGAAATTCCGAAGCTAAACACCCTCAATACACAGATTCTAATAGTGTATTTTAAAACAATGTGTTCTGATGGGGGAGTTTGTCATATTTTCCATTGTTTTTAACATTTCATTGGAAAGTTACCCTTTAAGATATTGTTTTGTCATTTCATATTTAACAATGTTTTTCTATACTATTGTATGCGATCACTCATGTTTAACAGTAATTATTTCTGTAATGTCTGCCCTTCACTACCCATGCATTGTCCTGTGTGATGGGCTCTTATGCAGTCTCTTTGAGCTTTCTCTTATTTCTCGGACAGTGGGTGGGATTTTTATTTCAAAAAGAACAAGAACGGGTAGAGAGGCGCTAGATGGAGCTAAATAATTTAGCATGTGTTGGATACCTTGAATACCTCCTGCAATGGAATGCTTTGTCCATAGAGATCTCCTGTGATTAGTAGATAGTGGGGCCTTTTGTTTTTTTTTACCTTCTTTGTGACTGTAAATAATGCACACAAAGCAAATGAGAGCTGGAGTTTCAGAACACTTTGACCTACAAATATATATTTATTCCAGTAACCGTGCATTCTCATTTGCCTAGGTTTTGTTTATACTGAGGACATGCAAACTAAAAGTCACAACTCCTGCTAGGCTTGTCTAATTAGAAATCAACTTTACCTTTTTTTATTAAACGCTTTATTATATTTCTTAATATACATGAAGATTACTAGTGTATTACACTGTGTCTTCTGATCTTTATGCATATTGTTGTGACAACCCTGTCAGTTTTATTTTCTAAACGGCATACCACTTTAGTAACCATTCTTGGAACAATTTGCAATTAACGTATACCTCCTTTCTATTTAACCAAGTGTCTTACTGGCCTTACCTGCTCCACTACTGCATTATTTACTTGCCTTTAAATGAACTGCAGCTCTTCTTTCTTCTGTTAAGTGTGATCAGTCCACGGGTCATCATTACTTGTGGGATATTAACTGCTCCCCTACAGGAAGTGCAAGAGGATTCACCCAGCAGAGTTGCTATATAGCTCCTCCCCTCTACGTCACCTCCAGTCATTCTCTTGCACCCAACGACTAGATAGGATGTGTGATAGGACTATGGTGATATATTTAGTTTTTATATCTTCAATCAAAAGTTTGTTATTTTATAATAGCACCGGAGTGTGTTATTCCTTCTCTGGTAGAATTTGAAGAAGAATCTACCTGAGTTTTTCTATGATTTTAGCCGGAGTAGTTAAGATCATATTGCTGTTTCTCGGCCATCTGAGGAGAGGTAAACTTCAGATCAGGGGACAGCAGGCAGATTAATCTGCAAAGAGGTATGTAGCAGTTTATTATTTTCTGACATGGAATTGATGAGAAAATCCTGCCATACCGTTATAATGTAAACTCAGCCTTGAATGCAGTAGATGTAGCTGATATCAGGCTGTCATGTATGTATATTTTACACTTCAGTTTTCTGGGAAATGGTACTTCTCTGGCTTTTAAACTGTATACATAGACTTAACCTATTTTGCAGGGACTTGCAATAGGTTTTAAATGACAATTAATTATTGAGGTAAAACGTTTTTTTGCTGGCATGTAAAAACGTTTTTTTCTCTGAGGTACTGGGTGAAAAAATGTTTTGGGCACTTTTTTTCCACTTGGCAATAGTTTTGATTTAAATTAGAGCAGTTCACTGATCCCTCTCACTGTTATGTGTGTGGGGGAGGGGCCATTTTGGTGCTTTCACTATGCATCAGAAAAACTCAGTCAGAGGTTCATTTTCTTCCTGCATGATCCGGTTCATCTCTACAGAGTTCAGGGATCTCAAGAGTCTTTTTTGAGGGAAGTAATCATTCACAGCAGAGCTGTGCTGATTGTATTGACTGTGATATAAAAAACGTTTATTTGTGTATTTTTTTCTGCTGCCTGGGTTAGTTATCATTTGCTGAGGGGAACAATCCTTTGCTAAAACTGTATATTCTGACAAAGATTGATGCTATAACTTAATTATTTTATCTGTTATAATATTTTCTGTGCTTCTTAAAGGCACAGTTCGTTTTCATATTATTTGTAAATTACTTTGAAAAGTATTTCCAAGTTGCTGTTTATTTGCTAGTGTGTTAAACATGTCTGATTCAGAGGAATATCTCTGTGCTATATGTGTTAATGCCAAAGTGGAGCCCAATAGAAATTTATGTACTAAATGTATTGATGCTACTTTAAAAAATAGTCAATCTGTACAAATTGAACATATTTCACCAAACAACGAGGGGAGAGTTATGCCGACTAACTCGCCTCACGTGTCAGTACCTGCATCTCCCGCTCAGGAGGTGCGTGATATTGTAGCGCCGAGTGCATCTGGGCGGCCATTACAAATCACATTACAAGATATGGCTACTGTTATGACTGAAGTTTTGGCTAAACTACCAGAACTAAGAGGTAAACGTGATCACTCTGGGATGAGAACAGAGTGCGCTGATAATGCAAGGGCCATGTCTGATACTGCGTCACAGTTTGCAGAACGTGAAGACGGAGAGCTTCATTCTGTGGGTGACGGTTCTGATCCAAATAAACTGGACTCAGACATTTCAAATTTTAAATTTAAGCTTGAGAACCTCCGTGTGTTACTAGGGGAGGTATTAGCGGCTCTGAATGATTGTAACACAGTTGCAATCCCAGAAAAAATGTGTAGGTTGGATAAATATTTTGCGGTACCGACGAGTACTGACGTTTTTCCTATACCTAAGAGACTTACTGACATTGTTACTAAGGAGTGGGATAGACCCGGTGTGCCTTTCTCACCCCCTCCTATATTCAGAAAAATGTTTCCAATAGACGCCGCCACACGGGACTTATGGCAAATGGTCCCTAAGGTGGAGGGAGCAGTTTCTACTTTAGCTAAGCGTACCACTATCCCAGTGGAGGATAGCTGTGCTTTTTCAGATCCAATGGATAAAAAATTAGAGGGTTACCTTAAGAAAATGTTTGTTCAACAAGGGTTTATATTGCAACCTCTTGCATGTATTGCGCCTGTCACGGCTGCAGCAGCATTTTGGTTTGAGTCTCTGGAAGAGACACTTCAATCATCCACACTAGATGACATCACACACAAACTTAAATTCCTTAAGTTAGCTAATTCATTTATTTCAGATGCCGTAGTACATTTAACTAAACTTGCGGCTAAAAATTCAGGATTCGCCATTCAGGCACGCAGAGCTCTGTGGCTAAAATCCTGGTCAGCTGATGTTACGTCTAAATCTAAATTGCTTAATATTCCTTTCAAAGGGCAGACCTTATTCGGGCCCGGCTTGAAAGAGATTATTGATGACATTACAGGAGGTAAAGGTCATGCCCTGCCTCAGGACAAGGCCAAAGCCAAGGCTAGACAGTCCAATTTTCGTTCCTTTCGTAATTTCAAAGCAGGAGCAGCATCAACTTCCTCTGCACCAAAACAGGAAGGAGCTGTTGCTCGCTACAGACAAGGCTGGAAACCTAACCAGTCCTGGAACAAGGGCAAACAGGCCAGAAAACCTGCTGCTGCCCCTAAGACAGCATGAATTGAGGGCCCCCGATCCGGGACCGGATCTAGTGGGGGGCAGACTTTCCCTCTTCGCCCAGGCTTGGGCAAGAGATGTTCAGGATCCCTGGGCGTTAGAGATCATATCTCAGGGATACCTTCTGGACTTCAAATCCTCTCCCCCAAGAGGGAGATTTCATCTGTCAAGGTTGTCAACAAACCTAACAAAGAAGGAAGCGTTTCTACGCTGCGTACAAGATCTTTTATTAATGGGAGTGATCCATCCAGTTCCGCGGTTGGAACAAGGACAAGGGTTTTACTCAAATCTGTTTGTAGTTCCCAAAAAGAGGGAACCTTCAGGCCAATCTTGGATTTAAAGATCCTAAACAAATTCCTAAGAGTTCCATCGTTCAAGATGGAAACTATTCGAACAATTTTGCCCATGATCCAAGAGGGGTCAGTACTTGACCACAGTGGATTTAAAGGATGCTTACCTTCACATACCGATTCACAGAAGTCATTACCGGTATCTAAGGTTTGCCTTTTTAGACAGGCATTACCAGTTTGTAGCTCTTCCATTCGGACTGGCTACGGCTCCAAGAATCTTCACAAAGGTTCTGGGCACTCTTCTGGCGGTACTAAGACCGCGAGGAATTTCAGTAGCTTCGTACTTAGACGACATACTGATACAAGCTTCAAGCTTTCAAACTGCCAAATCTCATACAGAGATAGTACTGGCATTTCTAAGGTCGCATGGATGGAAAGTGAACGAAGAGAAAAGTTCTCTCTTTCCACTCACAAGAGTTCCCTTCCTGGGGACTCTGATAGATTCTGTAGAAATGAAGATTTACCTGACAGAGGACAGGTTAACAAAACTTCAAAATGCATGCCGTGTCCTTCATTCCATTCAAGAGACCAGAAATTCTCTTCTATGGTGGCTTTATCGGCCACATCTGTCCAGGGGAATGCCATTCAGCAGGCCAGACTGGTCAATTGTAACAACAGACGCCAGCCTACTAGGTTGGGGCGCTGTCTGGAATTCTCTGAAGGCTCAGGGACTATGGAATCAGGAGGAGAGTCTTCTTCCAATAAACATTCTGGAATTGAGAGCAGTCCTCAATGCTCTTCTGGCTTGGCCCCAGTTAGCAACTCGGGGGTTCATCAGGTTCCAGTCGGACAACATCACGACTGTAGCTTATATCAACCATCAGGGAGGGACAAGAAGCTCCCTAGCAATGATGGAAGTATCGAAGATAATTCGCTGGGCAGAGTCTCACTCTTGCCACCTGTCTGCAATCCACATCCCGGGAGTGGAGAACTGGGAGGCGGATTTCTTAAGTCGTCAGACTTTTCATCCGGGGGAGTGGGAACTTCATCCAGAGGTCTTTGCCCAAATACTTCCACGTTGGGGCAAACCAGAGATAGATCTCATGGCGTCTCGACAGAACGCCAAGCTTCCGCGCTACGGGTCCAGATCCAGGGATCCGGGAGCGGTCCTGATAGATGCCTTGACAGCACCATGGACCTTCAGGATGGCTTATGTGTTTCCACCTTTCCCGATGCTTCCTCGATTGATTGCCAGAATCAAACAGGAGAAAGCATCAGTGATTCTAATAGCGCCTGCATGGCCACGCAGGACTTGGTATACAGATCTGGTGGACATGTCATTCTGTCCACCTTGGTCGTTACCTCTGAAACAGGACCTTCTGATTCAGGGTCCTTTCAAACATCAAAATCTAACTTCTCTGAAGCTGACTGCTTGGAAATGGAACGCTTGATCTTATCAAAGCGTGGTTTTTCTGAGTCAGTTATTGATACCTTAATACAGGCTAGGAAGCCTGTCACCAGAAAGATTTACCATAAAATATGGCGTAAATACCTATATTGGTGCGAATCCAAAGGTTACTCTTGGAGTAAGGTTAGGATTCCTAGGATATTGTCTTTTCTACAAGAAGGTTTAGAAAAGGGGTTATCCGCTAGTTCCTTAAAGGGACAGATCTCAGCTCTGTCCATTCTGTTACACAAGCGTCTGTCAGAAGTTCCAGACGTTCAGGCTTTTTGTCAGGCTTTGGCCAGGATTAAACCTGTGTTTAAAGCTGTGGCTCCACCATGGAGTTTAAACCTTGTTCTTAACGTTTTACAGGGTGTTCAGTTTGAACCCCTTCATTCCATTGATATAAAGTTGTTATCTTGGAAAGTTCTATTTTTAATGGCTATTTCCTCGGCTCGAAGAGTCTCTGAGTTATCAGCCTTACATTGTGATTCTCCTTATTTGATTTTTCACTCGGATAAGGTAGTTCTGCGTACTAAGCCTGGGTTCTTACCTAAGGTAGTCACTAACAGGAATATCAATCAGGAGATTGTTGTTCCATCCTTGTGCCCAAATCCTTCTTCGAGGAAGGAACGTCTTTTGCACAATCTGGATGTAGTTCGTGCCCTTAAATTTTATTTACAGGCAACTAAAGATTTTCGACAAACGTCTTCCCTGTTTGTTGTTTACTCTGGTCAGAGGAGAGGTCAAAAAGCTTCTGCTACCTCTCTCTCTTTTTGGCTTCGTAGCATAATTCGTTTAGCTTATGAGACTGCTGGACAGCAGCCTCCTGAAAGAATTACAGCTCATTCCACTAGAGCTGTGGCTTCCACTTGGGCCTTTAAGAATGAGGCCTCTGTTGAACAGATTTGCAAGGCTGCAACTTGGTCTTCGCTTCATACTTTTTCCAAATTTTACAAATTTGACACTTTTGCTTCCTCGGAGGCTATTTTTAGGAGAAAGGTTCTTCAGGCAGTGGTTCCTTCTGTATAAAGAGCCTGCCTATCCCTCCCGTCATCCGTGTACTTTTGCTTTGGTATTGGTATCCCACAAGTAATGATGACCCGTGGACTGATCACACTTAACAGAAGAAAACATAATTTATGCTTACCTGATAAATTCCTTTCTTCTGTAGTGTGATCAGTCCACGGCCCGCCCTGTTTTTTAAGGCAGGTAAATATTTTTTAAATTATACTCCAGTCACCACTACACCCTTGGCTTCTCCTTTCTCGTTGGTCCTTGGTCGAATGACTGGAGGTGACGTAGAGGGGAGGAGCTATATAGCAACTCTGCTGGGTGAATCCTCTTGCACTTCCTGTAGGGGAGCAGTTAATATCCCACAAGTAATGATGACCCGTGGACTGATCACACTACAGAAGAAAGGAATTTATCAGGTAAGCATAAATTATGTTTTTGTTGATGTCAGTAAAGTGATATGGATTCTGTAATAAACCATTGTGTGCTTGACTTTGTACCCTTAGAGCCATGGTACCTAAATGTTAAAACACTTTAAAGTTATGCATATAGCTGTAAAAAGCTACATAGAAAATATCACCTGAATATCTTTATTTAAAAAAAATATATTTTATCTCAAAATTTACTCCGTAGCTGCATTCCATTGTAAAGGGACTTGCAAGGGGCGTACATTTGGCATGTACAGGTACAGCCATGGTATTTCCTTACTCAGTTTAATGAAGTTTACTATTAAATCTCATGAGGTGTAAGTGAAATGTCACGAGATCGCAGTAAAGTGAAGTGTGACTGATGAAGCTGATTGGCTGTTTTGTTTATTTACTACTGTTGAAAATACAACCCCCAAGCTACAAAAAATAGAAATACAGAAAAAAATAAAGCTAGCAAAAATAAAACATTTAAACCTAAACTAATACCCCTATAAAAAAAAATCCCACCCAAAATAAAAACACCCCCTAATCTAATACTAAACTACCAATAGCCCTTAAAAGGGCTTTTTGTAGGGCATTGCCCTAAGTTTAACAGCTCTTTTACATTAAAAAATAAACAAAGTCCCCCCTAACAGTAAAACCCCCAACCTACCAAACTCCCCAAAATAAAAAAACTAACACTAATAAATCTAATCTACCTATTGCCCTGAAAAGGGCATTTGTATGGGCATTACCCTTAAAAGGGCATTCAGCTCTTTTTCACTGCCCTTAAAAGGGTATTCAACTCTTTTGAGATGTCTCCCCCCCCCAAAAAAAAAACCAACCTAATCTAAAAAACAAAATCCCTCCCAATTTTTAAAAAAAAAAAAAAAAACCTAACACTAAAGCCCTAAATAGGTACTCACGGTTTCAGAAGTCCGGCGGAGA